>NW_027420845.1:0-51447 GCF_009905375.1 Apium graveolens | reverse complement strand
CCGACCCAATTAAATCGACTTGAATTTTTTTAACCCAACCCATAAAATATAATTTCGTTACCCAACCCTACCCGTCGTACATCGGTTTGGGTCGGGTTGGGTTGGTTTGGATGTGTTGAATGATCCGATAAAAAAAGTTCTAATACTATTTATTATCACTCATCTTGAAAATTTAGATAAAAATGAAATTTGTATAATTATAGTTAAAGTACTAATATTTAAATTTGATTAACATCATAATTTTAGTAATGTATATCATATCGTAAATTATATGCATAACTAAATGTTTTAACGATACATCTACAGATGAAAATGAATATGCAAACATAAATTGAACAAATAAAATTATTACCCAGGAAACTTAATATGATATTGGAGATGAGAAAATAATACACAACACATTTAAGATACTATAATAGTTACGTGAAAACATACGAGAAGAGGCGTAAATATATGTCAAACTTAAAAAATTATATAAAATTATGGAGAATATATTAATGAATCGGGTTGGGTTGGGTTATGGTAAAAATATTTGTAATCCGTACCCAACCCATTTATGTCGGGTTGATAAAAAACAATTCATCTATAATTCGGTTTACATTAGGTGGGGTTTTTCGGGTTGAAAAAGGGTTGAGTTGGGTGTCGTTGATCGGTTTGTTCAAACCCATGTGCAGCCAAATAAATAGGAAGTATACAGGCAGTAGAAGATAAACGACCTGAAGCCTATATTATTATATATATACACACAGCAAAGGAAGATTTGGGGCAAGACACACACAACAAGTAAAACCCAGAATAATACAGATATTAAAATTAAACTCAATCAATCAATCGATGGATCCTCCTGGGAAAGTGGATTTTGTGTAAACATGATGATGATGATGATGATGATGATGTTGTCGAGGAGGAGGGGAAGAATAAATCAAAATCATCAACCATCAACAACAAGAGGAAGAAGATGTGGAGTGATTTGGGCACCTCAATCCGTTGTGCCGTTGTGAAGAAGAAGAAGAGGAAGATGAACAATATGTCTAAACAAGAAGAAGAAGAGGAGAAGATATCTAATCTTTACGCTAAATCATCATCATCATCATCTAATAAGAGAAAGAGGAACCAATCATCATCATCTAATAAGAGAAAGAGGAACCATTTAACTTCTCTTAATAGGAACAAGAGGCGCAACAAAAAGATGTTCAACTATACGACTAGAGAACAACATCATAACAAATCATCATCATCATCCAGTAGTAAAAATAATGATGATGTGTATAAGGCCATCAGATATGTTAGAAAGAGAAAGATGAATTGTGACCAGGACACAATCCTATCCAAGAATAAGAGGAACAATCCGGGCAAAGCAAAAGCAACTCAAGAAGACAATGCAGGGGCCGAGATCTTATCTTCAAGTGCTGAGAGGTATTTATCGAAGGACCTTATATTCAACATACTCTCTCGCACTTGTGTCATTTCGCTGTTCAGATGTAAATATGTTTGTAAGTTATGGCATTCTATCATTTCAACACCTAAATTCCACATTGCTCACCACCTAATTTCTGTAAATAAATTACCCTCTATTATTATGATTACTTCTAGAGTAGACGATAATGAAGGCTGTCACGCTGCCACTATTCTCTACCCCGATTCTCTCAAACACTATTCGGTGAATATCCCCTTGATGCCCCCTTTTGATTTATTACAATTTGTAAGCTCTTCTAACGGTGTTGTTTGTGTTTTTCATAACTTTAAAGCTGATTTATATCTATTAAATCCCCTAACTAGGATGTATAAGAAACTCATGCTTCCACCTGCGGCTTTCACCATGACTGAGGAGAGGAGACATACAATATTCCACCCACCACCACGCACCCCTGTTATTGACAAACCGCACACACCCTTCACTGTTATCATCGACAACCCACGACCAGTCCTAAAAGCCTACAAATTTGAAGTTGGGTTTGGATTTGATTGTGTATCCTGTGACTTTAAGGTTTTATTTCTTGAATATCAGAAAATTGATAATAAACATGTGGGTTTGGAAGCAGCGCATTTGTATTCTTCAAATTCTGATTCCTGGAGGGTCATTAAGGTCGATACTGAGTTACCAAGTTTTCTCTATTACCCCCCATCCCCTGTTTTGAGGTCTGGTCCCGTTGTTGACGGGGTTTTGTATATGGAAGGTGTGGATTTCATTATAACTTTTGATTTGCATACCGAACTGTTTGGACTGATTTCGTACCCAAGCTTTGTTCATGCA
Organism: Apium graveolens; assembly: GCF_009905375.1. Lineage (NCBI taxonomy): Eukaryota > Viridiplantae > Streptophyta > Magnoliopsida > Apiales > Apiaceae > Apium > Apium graveolens. Next base: position 49,193 of record NW_027420845.1, on the reverse strand, counting down.
AGGAAGTCCAACGTTTTGAATTTTGAGGGCTCCGTGGCTGTGGTCCTTAAAACTGTTCCTGACGGGTCACTTGTTGAAAAGGAGCTCAGTTTGTGGACACCAATAGCAGTTTCTGGTGAGGTGGTTTGGAACAAAATGTTCACTTTTGGCACTGGTTCGGAGGAGATAGATTGGTTGTTTCTCTACTCTGGTGCAAATCAGTTTTTTGGAAAAACTAGATTAGGAGAAATGTTGTACGACTACAGGAAGAAACAGACCAAGTACGTTGAATTTCCATCTCAAAGCTTCCTCCTAGGAGTTCTCAGCCACACGGAGAGCTTCCTCCCAGCTGAAGGACTCGAGGGATTCAATGAGAGTTGAATGCATAAATCACTTGATACTTTTGTTGAGTTGTGCTCTCGATGCACAATAATGAGTTTATGTTCCGACTTGTACACAGATTGAGGGCTTCTAAAGTGTTCCTTTTTGTTTCTTTTTCACTGTAAGATGGTGTATTTTTTAATCTAATTATGGGCAGGATTTATAAATTTGTCACTTGATTATAAAAGATTAGACATTGTGTAGATTGTGCTGGTTGCTTCATTTTTCTCACTACTGTTAATGTGATTTAATCATTCATTACTTCATTTGATTGTTGTAGAATACTTTCATGATGCAGTCGATGAGTCGAGTAGATACATTTCACGTTTCACAGCTAGAGAAGACAGTTGGTAACCACCTAGTTTCACTTACAATCCTTGAGCAACTAATGCGTGACTTGGAGCTGCTTGTAGTGTCAGAGGCTGTCTTGGACGTGTACGCAGCCAGCAAGACAATTCTCTACAAGCAATTTGGTCCAAGAATAACAGGACAAGGCTGATTAGGTAAGAAATCCTCGAGGGCCTGATTATCTAATTTGGCATTATGGGAATCATCCTATGCTTTTATTAATTTATCAGAGTGCATTGTGATTGATTGTTTTCCCTTCCTAAATGTAAAAGAGCTTTGTTTATTATTCAATTGGCGTACCTCTGTAATCAACACCAAATCTTACATTAGGGACCTTGTATTATTTTTCTAACATTTACACCAAATATGAATGCATTATGCTGCTTCTCATGAACACTGTCTGAAGGAAATACCCTATCCCTTTTATGCATTCTTTAATTTAAGAAATGTATATTGTCATTATAAATTTCCACCAGTTGCATGCTCAATTGGTAAAATCTAACCCCTCTGAATCTATGAAAATATAGTTAGCTAAGCAATCTGTCTTTGTGGGCTGGCATTTTACTCATGTAACAACCTAGATCAGCTATTAAATCGTAGAAAACACTACTCTGCTCAAATTTTTTGTTTCTATCTTGGCTATCAGTATATTTTAACTGGAATTTTTTTGGATAAGCGGACTTCTGTTAAGAATCTTGCTTCTAAGTCACATGTTACCAGATTTCATGGATTTTGCAATATATTTTTTCTGTTATAAAACAACGTTCTGATTTTGACTACTTCAATTATTATGTACTTTTGATGCTCATACTTGTGGCTTAAGATACTGTTTGAAATTAATAACAGTCTACATTCTTGACATACAATGCTGATCAGTCACTTTTATTGCAGTGTTGATATAAGTGAAGACAAAATTTCTGTATTTGACAATGGACCTGAGTGAAGAGAACTCTATTGTGAAATGGTAATATATGGCGGGTTTTTTAATAGAGTAATAAAGTGTTACTTGAATGTTGATCATCAATTTCTTTCCTTGTGCCTTGACAGTGGAAAAAAAACGTAACTCTGTATTTGACATAGCATCGTGAATTGGCTTGTCCAAAGCTCAGTTTGATTAGTAGTTTTATCATCCAAAAATTTATTACAAAAAGAATATCTGACTGCAGTTTGTGAGAGTTATTAACAATAGAGGTGAAAGACTAGCGAGTGAATGCAAATAGACGGTGCTCTTGGGAAATGCTCAATAGCTGAACATACTTCTGACTGAATGTACCTGTTTTAAGAAATAGGTCTCATGTCTCAAAGACCAATTCCTGGTCATGTTTTCTATCCTTCAGGAATTAAGTTGCATGAATATTTGTCCTGTCACCTTCACTTTCTATTATCAATTCATAGAATTCATGGAGGCCAGATCAACTCCTCCAAGATACTCCCTCCGTCCTAATTTATTTGTCTCTTTTGTACGTAATTTAAGGTGCATTGAACTCATAGATTTGAATTTCTATTCACAAAGCTTTAATAAAAGGAGCTCACATTTTGGAGTTGGTTTAGAGTTACATGCTCACAATCTGGTGATTCCAAATATTGTCCAGCTGTTAACTCTACGTTTCTCCCACAGTTCATGTCACAACCCTGCATTACAAGAGTGTAACATATACATTGCATCGTGAGTTGAAATCAAGAACAAATTATCAGTTGGTGCCTCATCTAAGTTTCAGCAATATTTTAACAATTAATACACAATTTAGTACTAGCACTCACCACTTTTATCTCAAGTCATTCCAACATGGGCATACTTCTGAGCAAGCACAGAGCATTTGAAATCACATACACGTCATTAAATGCAACACTACATAATTTCAGTGTCTTCAAGTTCTCCATTGTTGAGGTTAGATAATTGTGAAAAGTTAAACCTGGATCCAAAAACTATGTATGTACATTATTAAATTAAAACACAAGGATATTTTAATTTAAGAAAAGGAAAGAAATCTAATTTGTTAAACTTTTATCCAGAGGCTGATGATATTGCCCTTAAGAGTTTCAATGCTAGGCATATCACCAAGAAGCCTGCGTAGGTTGAAGCTTTTCTTTATATCGGTACAAGGGTTGTAATCCTGAGCATAATGCTTAAACACTGACACAAGCAATACACCGAAATTATTGCCAAAATAACAGCCCAAGGAACGGTCTGATGCGAGTGATAAATACCAGACAATGAGCCTGAGAGTACGAGTAGAGCAACTACCAAAGAAATCAAGAAAAACAACTCGGGCCCAAAAACAAATTCCAGCAATAACAGAACCCAGCCAAAACCCCAGACAGAAGTCACACCACGAGAAACTTTGCACGAACAACTCCCCTATTCTGCAGACTTCGCTCGAAGTTACAACAGCACCACCACTTGAAACTACAGCATCACGACTTCGAAGCGAAACTCCACACTGAAAATGAGCAAAACCTCTCCAGCATTCGAAAAAAACCCAGACCTCTCTACACGACCTGCAACAGCACTAACAGAAACCCATCTAAACCTTCAGACCTAAAACCTGCAAAATAAAACCCCCACTCCAGACAGAATCCCACACCTCGGGCACTCCCCATGTCCCAAAACCACCCAAAACTCTGATCTACTACAACCCAGCATCGAAACCCCCAACCACCACACCAAAAAACTCACTAGACCTACCCCTCGGACAAAGCTTTTAATTACATGAAAAAGAGATGAAAAAGGGAAAATATAGTATGTAGCCTGTGCTAACATATCAGCAAGCTAGACCACATAAACGGAGAAAACCATCAAATTCAGAATGGATGGCATGACAGATAGGTGCACCTCCACATGATACTCAAAAGCTACTCACCCGTTAATGGTATGGATCCAGTATTGTAAACCTTATACGACAAATAACATCCAAAATAAGTTTAATAATAATGACACCACTATTGGTGGAATATTACCAAATATTGCACCTAAATTACAACTTAAGCAGTTCAGCAAAGCACATTTAAACCTAAAGAAATAGTATAAGGGAAAATAAAAAGCAAAAATTGTTTATAATTACGCCTAAAAGAATTTAAATACACAATTGGGCTAAATTTAAGATCTCACGACAGCCTATTATAACTTCCTTTTTTATATGTAGACACATATTGTCAAACGTTTCTCTGTTAAACAATATGAAGCCACATGAAGTACAGAAGTATTTATATCAATTTACAGGAAAAAAACATAGCCACGACCTCTTTGGGTTGTACTTGTTGACCTATGCACTGCACAGTTTCAGAAGGTCACATCCATGTGCAGTAAATTTAAAGGTATTAATATTTTCATGTAAGGGAACTTTGAGCAACCTGAAGTTTTGAATCAAAATTTTTTTTGCCTAAAATCCACACATATTATTTGGAAGAGAGATAATAGAGCTAAATATATGATTTATGCTTTAAACAATCAATTTTAAATCGATCAGAGATTCAAGGAAAATATATAGTTACCTGGGAGGCTGCCATATCAGATGCCTAAGATCCTCCTTCATAGATTCGTTACAGCTGCAGAGCCAAGTCGAGCACACAACCATTGGTCGCTACTTTCATATAAACGCATAGGATATTTCAAATTTAGTTCTTTGCTTTTTCCTTTAATTTCGTCTGTTTTTACAATACAACACCACCAAAATCTGAGGGATCTGATAGGAAGCCTGGAAAAATGTGAATGAATAAACTTAATGTGGCTGTTGAATTCAATAGCATGCCTTTATGCATAACGCATTGTGGTCACAATTAGCGGCCTGAATACTTAACTAAAAGAGATGTTCATAGGCATCCTACATAAATCAGAAAATATCTAAAAACAGAGAAGAACAAAGACGTACAAAATTAAAGATAAATTAATTATGTCATGCATCTTATAATGAACAAACAAAGCTCGGAAGAAAGTGATTATATATTTAAGGTCCAAAGAGAGTATGAGAGCTCAACATAAACTTCCATAAGATGGATAATCCGCAAAACCCAATTTATATGGAGCTCAATATAAACCTAAACCCCCACAGGATTAATATGTAAACTTAAAGATAAAATAAACCACTGAAAGTAAGCATAATGATACCATGGCTATGGTACCTGGCCACTTCCTGAGAATTCCAAGGGCTGCCTGCCCATTTCCCTAAGAACTGCAAGGGACCTGCATACCCTCAAAATATATGCATAAAAAATTGTACACACATACACATACATTAATTCATTGAAAAGAATTTTAAAGTAATTATACATAAAATTTGCACGATAAAATCAATTGTGTTTGAAACGGAGGGCATTTCCATTGTTTTTTTCCTTCAATATAGACCTAAACCCCCACAGGATTAATATGTAACTTAAAGATAAAATAAACACTGAAAGTAAGTATAATGATACCATGGCTATGGTACCTGGCCACTTCCTGGGAATTCCAAGGGCTGCCTGCCCATTTCCTAAGAACTGCAACGGCCTGCATACCCTCAAAACAGATGAATCAAAAACTGTACAGGTATACACATACATTAATTCATTGAAAATAATTTTAAAGTATTATACATAAAATTTGCACGATAAAATCAATTGTGTTTAAAACGGAGGGCATTTCCATTGTTTTTTTTCCTTCGCTCTACAACTTGATTTGAATCTGATCGAGTTTGGGAGAGAGAAAGCAAAGAGTCCGAAACCACCATATATCCTATATGAAAATGGTTTTCATTTTCTTTAATGCACTATATTGCTTTAAACTTTTCCGGCAGCCAAAAAATTCCTGTGCCAAGATAACTTAATTGTAAGTGGATCATCCAGGGAACATGGAGGTATCACTGATAGCAGGTTTAGTAAAGCTTTTTTCAATGTCAACTTGCCTCCTACAGAAGGTCTGCAATTATGTTTCATGTTGGTTTGTTCATATTCAATTGCTTATTACCTTGTCATCACGTAATTCAAACTGTGGGTCCAAATGACCCTCTTTCTGATTTTGTATACACATATGGAAATAATGGAACATGAGATTAAAGGAATTTGGAAACTTGCAGCTTGGATCAAGATATTTCATGACACAATCTTTAGTATATTTAATATTTCTTCTTATTTATGCCTAAACTCTTAAAAATCTTTTATTTGTATTATCTCAAAATTTTATAAATTTACATATTTGATTTGCGGCATACATGACTAAGAGGATCCATACTGTAGCTTCTTAATCCTTTAATATTGGATCAAAGATAATTTTTTTCTTTGTTTAATATCAAGTTACCCTTATTCTATTAGTTCAAGAATGGCTTTGTTTGAGGAGTCTGCGTAGAATGGCGTTGGTCTTATGGCTCGTGACAGCAATAAGAAGTTGCAGATTTTCCGACATCAGAGTATCATTGTCATGCAATCAAAATTTGTATATGAAACGAAATTAATCCTTCATATGTATTTGCCAAATAATGCTCTTCTTATGTATACAGTGTTTAATAGCAAGGCCAAAGAAAAAAGCTCTAAACAGAAAAACTACCAATTTAAGCGCAACTAAGCAAGCATTCCTGATAATTTGTAATGGAAGGAGCAGTAAACACAAAAATTGAGCAGAAGATACAAACCTAGAATTCTGAATCAATTTTTGTCCTCTTCTTGCTTCTCCAGCCTACAACCCAGAATTTTTGATGCGAGTGATTAATAACAAATAATGAGCCTGAGAGTACGAGTAGAGCAACTACCATGGCCCCCATACTCCGAAAGCATCAGTGGGCACCGTCCGACTTTGTCTAGCAAAAATGTTGATATCAGAGCAAAAATAGTTTTGCAGATTCCAATACCTATGGTGGCGAGTAGCTTGTGGTCATCTCTCTTTATCCCAGCCTTCTCAAAAATTCGAGGACTGTACAAAACACAGCATCAACACCTATGACCAAGTAGTACAGCTAAAACCATTTAGAATCTGTCAAGCTCGAATAAGTGTGTCATATCTTTGTAACCCCATAACTTGAGTTTGTCCAATAGATCCTTATTTAAAATCACTTTGCACTCCCATTTAAAATTTATGCATGCCTTCAAGGGAAATCCCCCTAATCATGAGCTCTGAAAATTAAGTAAAAAAACGAACCAAGATATGCATGAATATCTTATATTAGTATAAAATTAAAGCAAAAGAGCTCAGTTTGTGCTACCCTGTTTTGGTTTTTGTAAAGGATTTTTTTTTTGGTAAATGAGGTCGAGCCTCGTAAATCTAATAGACTAAAAGAATATACAAAGAGTTTGAACTAGCCACAAAGAAGACTTGAAACAAAACTCCAAGAATTCTAAGGACTAGCTTGAGAAAGAGAAAAACACTAACTTAAAAAATAAAGCTAGTCTAAGCAAATAGACCAGCAAATTAAACAAGCAAAAGGCAGCATTCCAAAAGAGACCATGACATTCCAATTAAACACCAGGAGAAAATTGCCAACTCCCAGCCAATAGATGAAATCCACGCAGCACTACCTATGCCTCCCATCCAAGAAGAGAAAAACATGCACACTCCAAACACCAACCACACACCAATCACCAACACAAAAAACAGTCCATGAGCTCGACAAATCCAGGAAAATGCAGACAGAAAAAAATCTCTATCTGCTCCCAAGGACCATGTAAATCAAACGCAGCACAGCAAAAACATAAACCTGCCATACTCCAGCAAATTCTCTACACGCAGCTCGAGACGTGAAGCACAAAAACCCAAGACCCCTGAACTGCTATAATCCAGAAATTGAAAAAAGCAACAGCAGAACCCGAAGCAAAATCTTGCAGAAAAAATGAAATCCCACAAAAAACATTGCACCAAATCCTCCCAGACTCGAGACAAAAATCTGCAGCAAATTGAAACCCCAGATCGAACCACCCCCGAAAACAGAAAGCAACCCTGCAGACCCATCTGCATAGCTTCAACAGATAACACACACAAAACCAGAGAAACAGACCCTGATTCTGCAGACCCCACAGCAGCACTAAACAATACCTACGGCTTTCAAATTGCTCAGAAACCTCCAAAAACCGCAACTTAAAACTACAGCAGCTCAGCTCGAAGCGAGAAACCACAAAGAAATCAAGAAAAACAACTCGGGTCCAAAAACAGATTCAAAGAAAATATATAGTTACCTGGGAGGCTGCCATATCAGATGCCCAAAATCCTCCTTCATAGATTTCATTACAGCTGCAGAGACAAGTCAAGCACACAACCATTGGTCGCTACTTTCATATAAACGCATATACAAAAACCAGAATCCAGAATTACTTTCATCATCATTGTACACAGTACATATACAAAACCAGAATCCAGAATTACTTTCATCATCATTATGTCATGTAGCAGTCTTCTGGGTCTGGCCCTTTATTACACATTCTAATTTACATTTAATATTAATGTACTCTCTCACATGCAGCGAGACCTCGTTTTCCATATCTCCATCCTGATAAAAGGGAAATACCATATTTTGTCCAAGTCAGGGTCTTTTTTCATTCTAACAATCGATCCGTCCTGATCAAATGCAATAAGTCCACAATTTGTCAGAACATCGGGCCAAACACGGTTATATACTTTCTTGCTTCTGAGCCCTGATCAAGATGAGCATGCATAAACCATGGGAAAGATGCTACAATCTTCTTATCACGATTAATATAGACCCCCCTATAGATGTGGATAACTTCGAACTCATCGTCGGTGCCCTTCATCCTAATATACCTTGCTTTCATCTCCCTCCAAAAAATTGTTGAATGTACCGGGGACGTTCTGAAATAAGATTATAATTCTCTTGCCAATATATGTGAAAATCGAACTCGGGACCATTTGTGTGCATAAAGACAGTGTCCAGATCCCAGAACATCTCCAGCTTTAATTTTTTAACATTTCAAGCTCTAAATTGACAGCACTGCGAAAGCTGAACGAGTATGCTGGAGCACCATAACTCAAACAATATATGAGTGCCCAACAGTTCGATGAATTTTCCATGAGGTCCAATAATCACCATCCTTGCTGGTACTGGCACTCCGAGCTCTTGGGGTTGTTGGAATATCCTCTGCAACTTCTACTACAATTTGTGTCGTTAAAAGGAAGTGCCAACCAAGGCATTGTCTTAATTCCATTCAAGAAAGAATCTTCAACCATGCGACCACATGTATCCTCATGATGCTCGCACCAGCCGTGTGTGTATATAAGAACAATCTCAAACTCTTTCGAGTTTTCTGACAACTCTTGATAAAGCTTCTTAAGTGCCCCTGTGGTGTGTAATTCATCATGTTTATCTAGACATGGACAAAAATATAAGCCCACTGCCTTATGATCAAGACCATCGAGGGGTACCTGCCAAATTAAGTAGCATTTGTAAAGAAAGAAACCGATGTTAGTAAAAGTATGTATAGTTGAATGTACATATGAAAAAACTAGTAATACAAAACAGCATACTTGTCAAGGCGTAAAGAAGAACAAAGACAATAGCGAACTGCCTGGATGCCTAGGAGGTAAGGTGCCCTCCTAGTCGTCCATTAGGGGAATTAGGCGTTTTACTATATATATAGGCGTATATATTAGATATTTATGTGCATACATTTTAATTGATTCTAACAATAATTACATTATTAATTTAAAGATTAGTCTATTTGATTGAAACAAATATATTTTACTAACTTTTGTTTGTTTAATTTTGAGACTCTTGTTAGAAGTATGATGGTTCAATACTTAATTGTACAACTTTATAAATTTAACCACTTAAAGACGAAAATAGGTAAAATCAAATCATATATTAAAAAAAGCACACATTTACGTATATTTGATTGCCTAAATCTCCTAATGTATGCCTAGGCGTCGCTCACCTAGACTCCTCCTAATTCGCCTAACCTAGTAGAATCAAGACGGTTGATTTCAGCCTAGACGACGACTAAGCAACATCTTAATAACTATGCAAAACAGACAAATATCTTTATTTTTGTTAAGAAAACAGACAAAACAATTTGTCTGTTTTCTTAACAACAAAACAGACAAATTTCTAATATCGTTAAAATCAAAAAATGGTGATTTAGCATGCATACCTGGTCTCCATTGTTGTTGACGAGATAATCACGTTCAGGAGTGGCCAATAGTTTTTGAATGGAAAGAGGCTGCTGCATAAGTAGATTATCTTCCAAATTGATGGATTGTATTCTTTCGTTGGTAAAAGGATAAGCAGCAGCTCCGTACCTGAGAAACAAAGGGTCGGCATCATATTGCAAAACAAAACCTGTTGGGTCAATGATTACAGAACAAGGCATTCTGTGATAATTGTTAAACAGGTTTTCAAGGCATTTCCTGCATTCTAAATCTGAAAACGGAATGGCAGGCCATGGCATTGTGGAAAACATTTTCATAAAAATTTGATGAGGATCGGGAGAAAAATGATCATTAATTGCAACAAGGACGATCTCGAAATCACCTTTGGGCTGTAACTTATTATGTATATCCACCAAGTGTTTTGACACTGTGCCCAAATCGTCGTAATAAGCTGCGAGTGTCATAAAATATAAAACAACAAACTTGCCTGACAGATCCTTGGCCTTAACCCGCTGTTGGTTGGATTTGATAAGAAAATTCCTTTTTTTGGTGAATAAAAGGGCCGACAAATCGACTGTATCACCAATTTTAATAATGTTGCAACTAGTATTGTGCACCTTGTCTGTTTTTGCTTTGCCCGGATTGTTCCTCTTATTCTTGGATAGGATTGTGTCCTGGTCACAATTCATCTTTCTCTTTCTAACATATCGGATGGCCTTATACACATCATCATTATTTTTACTACTGGATGATGATGATGATTTGTTATGATGTTGTTCTCTAGTCGTATAGTTGAGCATCTTTTTGTTGCGCCTCTTGTTCCTATTAAGAGAAGTTAAATGGTTCCTTTTTCTCTTATTAGATGATGATGATGATGATTGGTTCCTCTTTCTCTTATTAGATGATGATGATGATGATTTAGCGTAAAGATTAGATATCTTCTCCTCTTCTTCTTCTTGTTTAGACATATTGTTCATCTTCCTCTTCTTCTTCTTCACAACGGCACAACGGATTGAGGTCCCCAAATCACTCCACATCTTCCTCTTGTTGTTGATGGGTGATGATTTTGATTTATTCTTCCCCTCCTCCTCGACAACATCATCATCATCATCATCATGTTTACACAAAATCCACTTTCCAGCAGGAGGATCCATCGATTGATTGAGTTTAATTTTGATATCTGAAATTATTCTGGGTTTTACTTGTTGTGTGTGTCTTGCCCCAAATCTTCCTTTGATGTGTATATATATATATATATAGGCTTCAGGTCGTTATCTTCTACTGCCTGTATACTTCCTATTGGGCCGCCCAACCCTTTTCGGGCTTTGTTTCCAAATGCGTGATTTGAATATGTGACCGGGAGCACAATTTTTCATCTATTTAACCAATTGAGTCCACCCTTCCGGCTCGATTCATTTTTCAAAATTTTTGAAAATATAAATAAATTACACCACTAAGTAGTAAAAGTTAGATTTTTCATTAAGAGTGATAAGATATTTGATGTTTATTTATAAACAAACATAAATTATTTATTGCATAATTTAATTAAAAATATATTTTTATTCAGATATTTGTGTAATGTCAAACGGTACAATATGTGTTATATTTCGAAGTATTCTTTTTAAAACAATATTTGTTTCTAGTTTATATTTTAAATTTGGTTTATATTAAAGTAGTCTCATTATATCCTTATAATATAATAAACTAGAAAATTACATGTGTCTCGCAACGATCATTATGCTAGTATATATTTTTATATATATCCATAATTTTATATAATTTTTTAAGTTTGACATATATTTACGCCTCTTCTCGTATGTTTTCACGTAATTACTACAGTATCTTAAATATGTTGTGTATTATTTTCTCATCTCCAATATCATATTAAGTTTCGTGAGTAATAATTTTATTTGTTTGCATATTCATTTTCATTTACAGATGTATGGTTAAATCATTTAGTTATGCATATAATTTACGATATGATATACATTACTAAAATTATGATGTTAATCAAATTTAAATATTAGTACTATAATTATAATTATACAAATTTTATTTTTATCTAAATTTTCAAAATGAGTGATAATAAATATTATTGGAACTTTTTTTATCGGATCGTTCAACACATCCAAACCAACCCAACCCGACCCAAACCGATGTACGACGGGTAGGGTTGGGTAACGAAATTATATTTTATGGGTTGGGTTAAAAAAATTCAAGTCGATTTAACTGGGTCGCGTTGTAAAATCGCCTCTAACCCGGCCAACCCGACCCATGTGCACCTCTACTTCCTATTGGGTCGGGCAACCCTTTTTCGGGCTTTGTTTCCAAATATTTATTTATTTAGTTTTCAAAAATATTATTTTATTTAGTTTTAAAACTAAATAAAATAATATTTTTTAAAACTAAATAAAATAATATTTTTATTGTATTCATAAATAAAAATATGGTGTTTGAATATAGTAGAATAATATAATTATATTTTATTTATGATCGTACTAAGACCAGTCCCCCCTTATAATTAATTTTCTTCTTCTACTATTATTCAAACACCTATATATCATATCATATCACCTATATAATATATAATATTTTTGAAAACTAAATAAATAAATATTTGGAAACAAAGCCCGAAAAAGGGTTGGGCGGCCCAATAGGAAGTATACAGGCAGTAGAAGATAAACGACCTGAAGCCTATATATATACACACAGCAAAGGAAGATTTGTGGCAAGACACACACAACAAGTAAAACCCAGAATAATTCAGATATCAAAATTAAACTCAATCAATCGATGGATCCTCCTGCTGGAAAGTGGATTTTGTGTAAACATGATGATGATGATGATGATGTTGTCGAGGAGGAGGGGAAGAATAAATCAAAATCATCACCCATCAACAACAAGAGGAAGATGTGGAGTGATTTGGGGACCTCAATCCGTTGTGCCGTTGTGAAGAAGAAGAAGAGGAAGATGAACAATATGTCTAAACAAGAAGAAGAAGAGGAGAAGATATCTAATCTTTACACTAAATCATCATCATCATCATCTAATAAGAGAAAGAGGAACCAATCATCATCATCATCATCTAATAAGAGAAAGAGGAACCATTTAACTTCTCTTAATAGGAACAAGAGGCGCAACAAAAAGATGCTCAACTATACGACTAGAGAACAAACATCATAACAAATCATCATCATCATCCAGTAGTAAAAATAATGATGATGTGTATAAGGCCATCCGATATGTTAGAAAGAGAAAGATGAATTGTGACCAGGACACAATCCTATCCAAGAATAAGAGGAACAATCCGGGCAAAGCAAAAACAGACAAGGTGCACAATACTAGTTGCAACATTATTAAAATTGGTGATACAGTCGATTTGTCGGCCCTTTTATTCACCAAAAAAAGGAATTTTCTTATCAAATCCAACCAACAGCGGGTTAAGGCCAAGGATCTGTCAGGCAAGTTTGTTGTTTTATATTTTATGACACTCGCAGCTTATTACGACGATTTGGGCACAGTGTCAAAACACTTGGTGGATATACATAATAAGTTACAGCCCAAAGGTGATTTCGAGATCGTCCTTGTTGCAATTAATGATCATTTTTCTCCCGATCCTCATCAAATTTTTATGAAAATGTTTTCCACAATGCCATGGCCTGCCATTCCGTTTTCAGATTTAGAATGCAGGAAATGCCTTGAAAACCTGTTTAACAATTATCACAGAATGCCTTGTTCTGTAATCATTGACCCAACAGGTTTTGTTTTGCAATATGATGCCGACCCTTTGTTTCTCAGGTACGGAGCTGCTGCTTATCCTTTTACCAACGAAAGAATACAATCCATCAATTCGGAAGATAATTTACTTATGCAGCAGCCTCTTTCCATTCAAAAACTCTTGGCCACTCCTGAACGTGATTATCTCGTCAACAACAATGGAGACCAGGTATGCATGCTAAATCACCATTTTTTGATTTTAACGATATTAGAAATTTGTCTGTTTTGTTGTTAAGAAAACAGACAAATTTGTCTGTTTTCTTAACAAAAAATAAAGATATTTGTCTGTTTTGCATAGTTATTAAGACGTTGCTTAGTCGTCGTCTAGGCTGAAATCAACCGTCTTGATTCTACTAGGTTAGGCGAATTAGGCAGAGTCTAGGTGAGCGACACCTAGGCGTACATTAGGAGATTTAGGCAATCAGCTATACGTAAATGTGTGCTTTTTTTTAATATATGATTTGATTTTGCCTATTTTCGTCTTTAAGTGGTTAAATTTATAAAGTTGTACAATCAAGTATTGAACCATCATACTTCTAACAAGAGTCTCAAAATTAAACAAACAAAAGTTAGTAAAATCTATTTGTTTCAATCAAATAGACTAATCTTTAAATTAATAATGTAATTATTGTTAGAATCAATTAAAATGTATGCACATAAATATCTAATATATACGCCTATATATATAGAAAAACGCCTAATTCCCCTAATGGACGACTAGGAGGGCACCTTACCTCCTAGGCATCCACGCAGTTCGCTATTGTCTTTGTTCTTCTGTATGCCTTGACAAGTATGCTGTTTTGTATTACTAGTTTTTTCATATGTACATTCAACTATACATACTTTTACTAACATCGGTTTCTTTCTTTACAAATGCTACTTAATTGGCAGGTACCCCTCGATGGTCTTGATCATAAGGCAGTGGGCTTATATTTTTGTCCATGTCTAGATGAACATGATGAATTACACACCACAGGGACACTTAAGAAGCTTTATCAAGAGTTGTCAGAAAACTCGAAAGAGTTTGAGATTGTTCTTATATACACACACGGCTGGTGCGAGCATCATGATGATACATGTGGTCGCATGGTTGAAGATTCTTTCTTGAATGAAATTAAGACAATGCCTTGGTTGGCACTTCCTTTTAACGACACAAATTGTAGTAAGAAGTTGCAGAGGATTTTCCAACAACCCCAAGAGCTCGGAGTGCCAGTACCGGCAAGGATGGTGATTATTGGACCTCATGGAAAATTCATCGAACTGTTGGGCACTCATATATTGTTGAGTTATGGTGCTCCAGCATACCCGTTCAGCTTTCGCAGTGCTGTCAATTTAGAGCTTGAAATGTTAAAAAAATTAAAGCTGGAGATGTTCTGGGATCTGGACACTGTCTTTATGCACACAAATGGGTCCCGAGTTCGATTTTCACAATATATTGGCAAGAGAATCATAATCTTATTTCAGAACGTCCCTGGTACATTTAACAGTTTTTGGAGGGAGATGAAAGCAAGGTATATTAGGATGAAGGGCACCGACGATGAGTTCGAAGTTATCCACATCTATAGGGGGGGTCTATATTAATCGTGATAAGAAGATTGTAGCATCTTTCCCATGGTTTATGCATGCTCATCTTGATCAGGGCTCAGAAGCAAGGAAGTATATAAACCGTGTTTGGCCCGATGTTCTGACAAATTGTGGACTTATTGCATTTGATCAGGAAGGATCGATTGTTAGAATGAAAAAAGACCCTGAACTTGGACAAAATATGGTATTTCCCTTTTATCAGGATGGAGATATGGAAAACGAGGTCTCGCTGCATGTGAGAGAGTACATTAATATTAAATGTAAATTAGAATGTGTAAATGAAGGGCCAGACCCAGAAGACTGCTACATGACATAATGATAATGAAAGTAATTCTGGATTCTGGTTTTTGTATATGTACTGTGTACAATGATGATGAAAGTAATTCTGGATTCTGGTTTTTGTATATGCGTTTATATGAAAGTAGCGACCAATGGTTGTGTGCTTGACTTGTCTCTGCAGCTGTAATGAAATCTATGAAGGAGGATTTTGGGCATCTGATATGGCAGCCTCCCAGGTAACTATATATTTTCTTTGAATCTGTTTTTGGGCCCGAGTTGTTTTTCTTGATTTCTTTGTGGTTTCTCGCTTCGAGCTGAGCTGCTGTAGTTTTAAGTTGCGGTTTTCGGAGGTTTCTGAGCAATTTGAAAGCCGTAGGTATTGTTTAGTGCTGCTGTGGGGTCTGCAGAATCAGGGTCTGTTTCTCTGGTTTTGTGTGTGTTATCTGTTGAAGCTATGCAGATGGGTCTGCAGGTTGCTTTCTGTTTTCGGGGGGTGGTTCGATCCTGGGGTTTCAATTTGCTGCAGATTTTTGTCTCGAGTCTGGGAGGATTTGGTGCAATGTTTTTTGTGGGATTTCATTTTTCTGCAAGATTTTGCTTCGGGTTCTGCTGTTGCTTTGTTCAATTTCTGGATTATAGCAGTTCAGGGGTCTTGGGTTTTTGTGCTTCACGTCTCGAGCTGCGTGTAGAGAATTTGCTGGAGTATGGCAGGTTTATGTTTTTGCTGTGCTGCGTTTGATTTACATGGTCCTTGGGAGCAGATAGAGATTTTTTCTGTCTGCATTTTCCTGGATTTGTCGAGCTCATGGACTGTTTTTTGTGTTGGTGATTGGTGTGTGGTTGGTGTTTGGAGTGTGCATGTTTTTCTCTTCTTGGATGGGAGGCATAGGTAGTGCTGCGTGGATTTCATCTATTGGCTGGGAGTTGGCAATTTTCTCCTGGTGTTTAATTTGGAATGTCATGGTCTCTTTTGGAATGCTGCCTTTTGCTTGTTTAATTTGCTGGTCTATTTGCTTAGACTAGCTTTATTTTTTAAGTTAGTGTTTTTCTCTTTCTCAAGCTAGTCCTTAGAATTCTTGGAGTTTTGTTTCAAGTCTTCTTTGTGGCTAGTTCAAACTCTTTGTATATTCTTTTAGTCTATTAGATTTTACGAGGCTCGACCTCATTTACCCAAAAAAAAATCCTTTACAAAAACCAAAACAGGGTAGCACAAACTGAGCTGTTTTTGCTTTGATTTTATACTAATATAAAGATATTCATGCATATCTTGGTTCGTTTTTTTACTTAATTTTCAGAGCTCATGATTAGGGGGATTTCCCTTGAAGGCATGCATAAATTTTAAATGGGAGTGCAAAGTGATTTTAAATAAGGATCTATTGGACAAACTCAAGTTATGGGGTTACAAAAGATATGACACACTTATTCGAGCTTGACAGATTCTAAATGGTTTAGCTGTAATACTTGGTCATAGGTGTTGATGCTGTTGTTTTGTACAGTCCTCGAATTTTTGAGAAGGCTGGGATAAAGAGAGATGACCACAAGCTACTCGCCACCATAGGTATTGGAATCTGCAAAACTATTTTTGCTCTGATATCAACATTTTTGCTAGACAAAGTCGGACGGCGCTCACTGATGCTTTCGAGTATGGGGGCCATGGTAGTTGCTCTACTCGTACTCTCAGGCTCATTATTTGTTATTAATCACTCGCATCAAAAAATTCTGGGTTGTAGGCTGGAGAAGCAAGAAGAGGACAAAAAATTGATTCAGAATTCTAGGTTTGTATCTTCTGCTCAATTTTTGTGTTTACTGCTCCTTCCATTACAAATTATCAGGAATGCTTGCTTAGTTGCGCTTAAATTGGTAGTTTTCTGTTTAGAGCTTTTTTCTTTGGCCTTGCTATTAAACACTGTATACATAAGAAGAGCATTATTTGGCAAATACATATGAAGGATTTAATTTCGTTTCATATACAAATTTTGATTGCATGACAATGATACTCTGATGTCGGAAAATCTGCAACTTCTTATTGCTGTCACGAGCCATAAGACCAACGCCATTCTACGCAGACTCCTCAAACAAAGCCATTCTTGAACTAATAGAATAAGGGTTAACTTGATATTAAACAAAGAAAAAAATTTATCTTTGATCCAATATTAAAGGATTAAGAAGCTACAGTATGGATCCTCTTAGTCATGTATGCCGCAAATCAAATATGTAAATTTATAAAATTTTGAGATAATACAAATAAAAGATTTTTAAGAGTTTAGGCATAAATAAGAAGAAATATTAAATATACTAAAGATTGTGTCATGAAATATCTTGATCCAAGCTGCAAGTTTCCAAATTCCTTTAATCTCATGTTCCATTATTTCCCACATGTGTATACAAAATCAGAAAGAGGGTCATTTGGACCACAGTTTGAATTACGTGATGACAAGGTAATAAGCAATTGAATATGAACAAACCAACATGAAACATAATTGCAGACCTTCTGTAGGAGGCAAGTTGACATTGAAAAAAGCTTTACTAAACCTGCTATCAGTGATGCTCCATGTTCCTGGATGATCCACTTACAATTAAGTTATCTTGGCACAGGAATTTTTTGGCTGCCGGAAAAGTTTAAAGCAATATAGTGCATTAAAAGAAAATGAAAACCATTTTCATATAGGATATATGTTGGTTTCGGACTCTTTGCTTTCTCTCTCCCAAACTCGATCAGATTCAAATCAAGTTGTAGAGCGAAGGAAAAAAAACAATGGAAATGCCCTCCGTTTTAAACACAATTGATTTTATCGTGCAAATTTTATGTATAATTACTTTAAAATTATTTTCAATGAATTAATGTATGTGTATACCTGTACAGTTTTTGATGCATCTGTTTTGAGGGTATGCAGGCCGTTGCAATTCTTAGGAAATGGGCAGGCAGCCCTTGGAATTCCCAGGAAGTGGCCAGGTACCATAGCCATGGTATCATTATACTTACTTTCAGTGTTTATTTTATCTTTAGTTTACATATTAATCCTGTGGGGGTTTAGGTTTATATTGAAGGAAAAAAACAATGGAAATGCCCTCCGTTTCAAACACAATTGATTTTATCGTGCAAATTTTATGTATAATTACTTTAAAATTCTTTTCAATGAATTAATGTATGTGTATACGTGTACAATTTTTTATGCATATATTTTGAGGGTATGCAGGTCCTTGCAGTTCTTAGGAAATGGGCAGGCAGCCCTTGGAATTCTCAGGAAGTGGCCAGGTACCATAGCCATGGTATCATTATGCTTACTTTCAGTGTTTATTTTATCTTTAAGTTTACATATTAATCCTGTGGGGGTTTAGGTTTATATTGAGCTCCATATAAATTGGGTTTTGCGGATTATCCATCTTATGGAAGTTTATGTTGAGCTCTCATACTCTCTTTGGACCTTAAATATATAATCACTTTCTTCCGAGCTTTGTTTGTTCATTATAAGATGCATGACATAATTAATTTATCTTTAATTTTGTACGTCTTTGTTCTTCTCTGTTTTTAGATATTTTCTGATTTATGTAGGATGCCTATGAACATCTCTTTTTAGTTAAGTATTCAGGCCGCTAATTGTGACCACAATGCGTTATGCATAAAGGCATGCTATTGAATTCAACAGCCACATTAAGTTTATTCATTCACATTTTTCCAGGCTTCCTATCAGATCCCTCAGATTTGGTGGTGTTGTATTGTAAAAACAGACGAAATTAAAGGAAAAAGCAAAGAACTAAATTGAAATATCCTATGCGTTTATATGAAAGTAGCGACCAATGGTTGTGTGCTCGACTTGGCTCTGCAGCTGTAACGAAATCTATGAAGGAGGATCTTAGGCATCTGATATGGCAGCCTCCCAGGTAACTATATATTTTCCTTGAATCTCTGATCGATTTAAAATTGATTGTTTAAAGCATAAATCATATATTTAGCTCTATTATCTCTCTTCCAAATAATATGTGTCTACATATAAAAAAGGAAGTTATAATAGGCTGTCGTGAGATCTTAAATTTAGCCCAATTGTGTATCTAAATTCTTTTAGGCGTAATTATAAACAATTTTTTGCTTTTTATTTTCCCTTTATACTATTTCTTTAGGTTTAAATGTGCTTTGCTGAACTGCTTAAGTTGTAATTTAGGTGCAATATTTGGTAATATTCCACCAATAGTGGTGTCATTATTATTAAACTTATTTTGGATGTTATTTGTCGTATAAGGTTTACAATACTGGATCCATACCATTAACGGGTGAGTAGCTTTTTGAGTATCATGTGGAGGTGCACCTATCTGTCATGCCATCCATTCTGAATTTGATGGTTTTCTCCGTTTATGTGTTCTAGCTTGCTGATATGTTAGCACAGGCTACATACTATATTTTCCCTTTTTTCATCTCTTTTCATGTAATTAAAAGCTTTGTCCGAGGGGTAGGTCTAGTGAGTTTTTGGTGTTGTGGTTGGGGGTTTCGATGCTGGGTTGTAGTAGATCAGAGTTTTGGGTGGTTTTGGGACATGGGGAGTGCCCGAGGTGTGGATTCTGTCTGGAGTGGGGGTTTTATTTTGCAGGTTTTTAGGTCTGAAGGTTTAGATGGGTTCTGTAGTGCTGTTGCAGGTCGTGTAGAGGGTCTGATTTTTTTCGAATGCTGGAGAGGTTTTGCTCGTTTTCAGTGTGGAGTTTCGCTTCGAAGTCGTGATGCTGTAGTTTCAAGTGGTGGTGCTGTTGTAACTTCGAGCGAAGTCTGCAGAATAGGGGAGTTGTTCGTGCAAAGTTTCTCGTGGTGTGACTTCTGTCTGGGGTTTTGGCTGGGTTTTGTTATTGCTGGAATTTGTTTTTGGGCCCGAGTTGTTTTTCTTGATTTCTTTGGTAGTTGCTCTACTCGTACTCTCAGGCTCATTGTCTGTTATTTATCACTCGCATCAGACCGTTCCTTGGGCTGTTATTTTGGCAATAATTTCGGTGTATTGCTTGTGTCAGTGTTTAAGCATTATGCTCAGGATTACAACCCTTGTACCGATATAAAGAAAAGCTTCAACCTACGCAGGCTTCTTGGTGATATGCCTAGCATTGAAACTCTTAAGGGCAATATCATCAGCCTCTGGGTAAAAGTTTAACAAATTAGATTTCTTTCCTTTTCTTAAATTAAAATATGTCTCTTGTGTTTTAATTTAATAATGTACATACATAGTTTTTGGATCCAGGTTTAACTTTTCACAATTATCTAACCTCAACAATGGAGAACTTGAAGACACTGAAATTATGTAGTGTTGCATTTAATGACGTGTATGTGATTTCAAATGCTCTGTGCTTGCTCAGAAGTATGCCCATGTTGGAATGACTTGAGATAAAAGTGGTGAGTGCTAGTACTAAATTGTGTATTAATTGTTAAAATATTGCTGAAACTTAGATGAGGCACCAACTGATAATTTGTTCTTGATTTCAACTCACGATGCAATGTATATGTTACACTCTTGTAATGCAGGGTTGTGACATGAACTGTGGGAGAAACGTAGAGTTAACAGCTGGACAATATTTGGAATCACCAGATTGTGAGCATGTAACTCTAAACCAACTCCAAAATGTGAGCTCCTTTTATTAAAGCTTTGTGAATAGAAATTCAAATCTATGAGTTCAATGCACCTTAAATTACGTACAAAAGAGACAAATAAATTAGGACGGAGGGAGTATCTTGGAGGAGTTGATCTGGCCTCTATGAATTCTATGAATTGATAATAGAAAGTGAAGGTGACAGGACAAATATTCATGCAACTTAATTCTAGAAGGATAGAAAACATGACCAGGAATTGGTCTTTGAGACATGAGACCTATTTCTTAAAACAGGTACATTCAGTCAGAAGTATGTTCAGCTATTGAGCATTTCCCAAGAGCACCGTCTATTTGCATTCACTCGCTAGTCTTTCACCTCTATTGTTAATAACTCTCACAAACTGCAGTCAGATATTCTTTTTGTAATAAATTTTTGGATGATAAAACTACTAATCAAACTGAGCTTTGGACAAGCCAATTCACGATGCTATGTCAAATACAGAGTTACGTTTTTTTTCCACTGTCAAGGCAAAAGGAAAGAAATTGATGATCAACATTCAAGTAACACTTTATTACTCTATTAAAAAACCCGCCATATATTACCATTTCACAATAGAGTTCTCTTCACTCAGGTCCATTGTCAAATACAGAAATTTTGTCTTCACTTATATCAACACTGCAATAAAGTGACTGATCAGCATTGTATGTCAAGAATGTAGACTGTTATTAATTTCAAACAGTATCTTAAGCCACAAGTATGAGCATCAAAAGTACATAATAATTGAAGTAGTCAAAATCAGAACGTTGTTTTATAACAGAAAAAATATATTGCAAAATCCATGAAATCTGGTAACATGTGACTTAGAAGCAAGATTCTTAACAGAAGTCCGCTTATCCAAAAAAATTCCAGTTAAAATATACTGATAGCCAAGATAGAAACAAAAAATTTGAGCAGAGTAGTGTTTTCTACGATTTAATAGCTGATCTAGGTTGTTACATGAGTAAAATGCCAGCCCACAAAGACAGATTGCTTAGCTAACTATATTTTCATAGATTCAGAGGGGTTAGATTTTACCAATTGAGCATGCAACTGGTGGAAATTTATAATGACAATATACATTTCTTAAATTAAAGAATGCATAAAAGGGATAGGGTATTTCCTTCAGACAGTGTTCATGAGAAGCAGCATAATGCATTCATATTTGGTGTAAATGTTAGAAAAATAATACAAGGTCCCTAATGTAAGATTTGGTGTTGATTACAGAGGTACGCCAATTGAATAATAAACAAAGCTCTTTTACATTTAGGAAGGGAAAACAATCAATCACAATGCACTCTGATAAATTAATAAAAGCATAGGATGATTCCCATAATGCCAAATTAGATAATCAGGCCCTCGAGGATTTCTTACCTAATCAGCCTTGTCCTGTTATTCTTGGACCAAATTGCTTGTAGAGAATTGTCTTGCTGGCTGCGTACACGTCCAAGACAGCCTCTGACACTACAAGCAGCTCCAAGTCACGCATTAGTTGCTCAAGGATTGTAAGTGAAACTAGGTGGTTACCAACTGTCTTCTCTAGCTGTGAAACGTGAAATGTATCTACTCGACTCATCGACTGCATCATGAAGTATTCTACAACAATCAAATGAAGTAATGAATGATTAAATCACATTAACAGTAGTGAGAAAAATGAAGCAACCAGCACAATCTACACAATGTCTAATCTTTTATAATAAGTGACAAATTTATAAATCCTGCCCATAATTAGATTAAAAAATAGACCATCTTACAGTGAAAAAGAAACAAAAAGGAACACGTAGGAGGAATCCCTCGAGTCCTTCAGCTGGGAGGAAGCTCTCCGTGTGGCTGAGAACTCGTAGGAGGAAGCTTTGAGATGGAAATTCAACGTACTTGGTCTGTTTCTTCCTGTAGTCGTACAACATTTCTCCTAATCTAGTTTTTCCAAAAAACTGATTTGCACCAGAGTAGAGAAACAACCAATCTATCTCCTCCGAACCAATGCCAAAAGTGAACATTTTGTTCCAAACCACCTCACCAGAAACTGCTATTGGTGTCCACAAACTGAGCTCCTTTTCAACAAGTGACCCGTCAGGAACAGTTTAAGGACCACAGCCACGGAGCCCTCAAAATTCAAAACGTTGGACTTCCTTGCATGAACAAAGCTTGGGTACGAAATCAGTCCAAACAGTTCGGTATGCAAATCAAAAGTTATAATGAAATCCACACCTTCCATATACAAAACCCCGTCAACAACGGGACCAGACCTCAAAACAGGGGATGGGGGGTAATAGAGAAAACTTGGTAACTCAGTATCGACCTTAATGACCCTCCAGGAATCAGAATTTGAAGAATACAAATGCGCTGCTTCCAAACCCACATGTTTATTATCAATTTTCTGATATTCAAGAAATAAAACCTTAAAGTCACAGGATACACAATCAAATCCAAACCCAACTTCAAATTTGTAGGCTTTTAGGACTGGTCGTGGGTTGTCGATGATAACAGTGAAGGGTGTGTGCGGTTTGTCAATAACAGGGGTGCGTGGTGGTGGGTGGAATATTGTATGTCTCCTCTCCTCAGTCATGGTGAAAGCCGCAGGTGGAAGCATGAGTTTCTTAGACATCCTAGTTAGGGGATTTAATAGATATAAATCAGCTTTAAAGTTATGAAAAACACAAACAACACCGTTAGAAGAGCTTACAAATTGTAATAAATCAAAAGGGGGCATCAAGGGGATATTCACCGAATAGTGTTTGAGAGAATCGGGGTAGAGAATAGTGGCAGCGTGACAGCCTTCATTATCGTCTACTCTAGAAGTAATCATAATAATAGAGGGTAATTTATTTACAGAAATTAGGTGGTGAGCAATGTGGAATTTAGGTGTTGAAATGATAGAATGCCATAACTTACAAACAGATTTACATCTGAACAGCGAAATGACACAAGTGCGAGAGAGTATGTTGAATATAAGGTCCTTCGATAAATACCTCTCAGCACTTGAAGATAAGATCTCGGCCCCTGCATTGTCTTCTTGAGTTGCTTTTGCTTTGCCCGGATTGTTCCTCTTATTCTTGGATAGGATTGTGTCCTGGTCACAATTCATCTTTCTCTTTCTAACATATATGATGGCCTTATACACATCATCATTATTTTTACTACTGGATGATGATGATGATTTGTTATGATGTTGTTCTCTAGTAGTATAGTTGAGCATCTTTTTGTTGTGCCTCTTGTTCCTATTAAGAGAAGTTAAATGGTTCCTCTTTCTCTTATTAGATGATGATGATGTTGATTGGTTCCTCTTTTTCTTATTAGATGATGATGATGATGATGATGATTTAGCGGAAAGATTAGATATCTTCTCCTCTTCTTCTTCTTGTTTAGACATATTGTTCATCTTCCTCTTCTTCTTCTTCACAACGGCACAACGGATTGAGGTCCCCAAATCACTCCACATCTTCCTCTTGTTGTTGATGGGTGATGATTTTGATTTATTCTTCCCCTCCTCCTCGACAACATCATCATCATCATCATCATGTTTACACAAAATCCACTTTCCAGCAGGAGGATCCATCGATTGATTGAGTTTAATTTTGATATCTGAATTATTCTGGGTTTTACTTGTTGTGTGTGTCTTGCCCAAATCTTCCTTTGCTGTGTGTATATATATAGGCTTCAGGTCGTTTATCTTCTACTGCCTGTATACTTCCTATTGGGCCGCCCAACCCTTTTTCGGGCTTTGTTTCCAAATATTTATTTTATTTTGTTTTCAAAAATATTATTTTATTTAGTTTTAAAACTAAATAACCTCTTAGTAATAGCTTATGTGGCACTCATTTTATCAATTGATGCAATCCAATGATGATAGGTAAAATAAAATCTTTAGGAAAAAATATAGATAAGTGGTTATGAATGGTTATATATAGCCGATGTCTAAAAACTGGTAATAAAAAAATATAGATAAATTTATAGTGAATATATTTAAAATTTATACATATATTTTGTTATCTATATTTTAAATAATTATTATAGTTAACAAATTTAGTTAATCTCGTTGGATAATCGGAGATGTTCCGTCGGTTTAATTGTAGTTTTTACAATTGTATTGTTTACAAAAACAATAGTAACAGGGCTTGTTTGGGCCGGTTTTACCTATTTAATTACCAAACCCGTTTATTGCGGCATAAATATTAAATCATTAATCTCAAAAAAAATATTAAATTCAACCCTATTAACTATGTGATGGGTTGGGCCGGGTTGGGTTAATCGGGTTGAAAGAAATAAAGCTGTCAAAATTACATATAACTAATGTTCATTGTAAAATACAAAAATTAAAAAATTAAAAGCAGGAAATTAAGTACTGAATCCAGAATATTACATCATCCATAAATAGTTCGGAATCCAGAATATTACATCATCCATAAATAGTTTAAGCAATCCCAAATATTACATCACCCATCAATAGTACGTCCCGAAGCATACTACAAAACAGTCTAAAATTTAAACAAAATAGGCTGAATAGTGACAATCAGTGATCAATGAGATTAATAACATTGGCTCTACTATTGCACTTCTCATTTGATCCAACACTGCCTTTCTTTTTTCCAATAGTATCTACAAAATATACAATATTTGAAATTTCAGAAAACATGTTATAAAATCTACTTCAAGAAATGTATCGAAAAGTGTTTTTCACCTTCTTCAACTTCAAGAAATTCGTAGGATTGAGTTTTATCCAAATAAGTATTAGATTTAATTCCACCATGACTACCCTTCAACCAACTTTGAGTACAAATGAGCGCCTTCACCATTTTTGGACTTAAAGAACTCCGAAAAGCATCCAGTATTCGTCCACTTGTACTAAATGCAGATTCCGAAGCAACAGTCGAAACTGGAATAGCAAGAATATCTCGAGCAATCAAAGATAAAGTTGGGTACGTGCTAGTATTGTCTTTCCACCAATTAAGAATGTTGAACTTATCGGTCATAGGGTCTAGAGGTTCTTCAGAATAGTAGATGTCAAGATCACTCTTTTTCTCCGTTGTTCCCATTTGCTGCTGCTGCATATAATTCTCCAACAACCTTCTCTTCCGTGTTTCTTTGCCAACAGTTTAAACTGGAGAAGGACCTCCACTGTCCTGTTACACGTTAACATTTACAAGTCAAACATGTATGTTATACTACTAATCTGGAAGTACAGAACATGACTGAACCTAGATAATAAACATATTCACTAGCAGCAATAAGTATATCACAGTCAATACAGAAACATGATCACTGTCCAAAAGAAGATGGCATCTAAAAACTGTTAAGGTGTTGTTGGGTAACACTGTCAAATGTCTAGCAAAGAGTGAGTCATGTAGTTCACAAGATAGCTATTTACATTCTTCAAACTAGAAGAGTTGGTGATCAGAAAAACAATTTTCCTGCTGGAGTGGTGTGGTTAGCATCTCCAGACTCCAATATTAGTATATGGGGCTCTATTTCATTATTTTCTATTAATTAGTACATAACTTCAAATTCCAGGAAGTCAAAGGCTAAAACTGTAAACTAATACTTGCCAAAATACAGCAAGTAACAATATTTGTAAACTAACTTCCCTGTGTTTGTGGTCATGACTCGTGACTAGGCATTTGAAATATATTAGTTTTCCATCATGTTCAGTTCTTTCAATCATCTGCATACTGACCAACACCAATTTATACCAAGCTATTATCTTCTTCTAAAGTACATAAATCAACACTACAGAAATCTACTGACTAGGCTAAAACTGCTTGATCAACACTACAGAAATCAGAAAACAGATTATAAAGTACAGTGCAGCCAGAAAACTAACCTTAGTACAACCATCTCTAACTCTAGTACTATAACAAACATGTAAGCCGTGCAAAATCGACTCCACCTTCACAACAATCCTAGCAACCGTCTCAGCATCATATACAGATTCAAAACAGTACTTCAAGTACCTCATTTTGTACCCGGGATCGAGTACAACAGCCAAGAACAACATTGGATTTATATTATCCGCATTTTCCCAATATTTGTCGTATTTTCTCTTCATGCTAACAGCCATGGTAGACAATAAAGGATGATCTTGATCTACTAACTCGGCCAGCATAGTGTGAATCTCACATATTTCATGATAAAAGTTATTTGAAGTTTGGTGCAAAGTGCCACTAAACTTCAACGTAACTTCATAAAAGGTAGACAAAAATTTCACAAAAACAGTTGCTGACTCCCAATCATTAGACGATGGAGGTCCAATCATTTTTTTACCGTTCTCTTTTTCCATAAAGTAGCTCAAAAATTTGTCGTCCTCCTCTTCATACCTTGTAAATGCTTTTTCAAACTTCAGAGCCGCATCCAGCTCATATACGTGCTATTCCACCTTGTAGGCACGTCTGAGACCAGTCCCCCCTTATAATCAATTCTCTTCTTCTCCACACAACATCTGAATTTAAGTAGCCTTGCTGTAGATGAACGAATGTATCTCACGGAATTACGGATTGCAACTATTGAGTCATGCAACTTTGTTAGTCCGTCATTGACAATTAAGTTTATGATGTGAGCACCACGTCGAACATGGAGATGTTCACCATCAAGAACAACACATTTCCATGCATTGACCCTTCTCCTTACAAAACCAATTGCTACATCATTGGCTGATGCGTTGTCAAGTGTAACAGAAAATACTTTTTCAACCCCCCATTCAAGCAAACAGCCCTCAATCACCTTTCCAATGGTCTCACCTTTATGGTTTGAAACTTGACAAAAGTTGATTATCTGTTTTTATAGCTTCCAATCAGAATCTATGTAGTGTGCAGTGAGACACATGTAGGACATTTGAGTTCGGGATGTCCAACAATCGGTTGTTAGACTCACCTTTTGTCCAGCGGCTGTCAAATCTTTCATCAATTTAGATTTCTCATTACAAAACAGCGTGTAAATGTCCCGAATAACAGTCATTCGACTTGGGACCACAAACCTAGGTTGCAGCTCATTGATCAAATTCTTAAAACCTTCCCCCTCCACAACATTGAAGGCCTGTTCATCCTTCACCACAAACTTCGCCAAGGCATTCCGACATCTTACTTTTTTAAATGTTGCTACCAACAAACTGCCCTTTCCTTCAAATCTACGTTTAAAGCTAAGCACCTTTTGCTTCCTATCAGCCATATTTTTTGGATAATTCTTGCATTTCTTTAAGTGAGCCCACAAACTACTTGTTCCAACTCTTGTACTATGACAAGCATAGTTCGCTCCACAATAGTTACATGTGCATCTTGGACCCTTATGATTTCCACCCTTTATTTTGGTAAAATGATCCCACACATCAGAAGTTCTGGTAGGTTTTCTCTTGGTTGTAAGTGGGTCAACATCATCAGTCTCCCTTTTAGGGGATTTAAGTTCACCATTAGTAATCGAGGGTTCATCAGGGGGTTAAGTTTTGATCAGAGTTTGGGGTTAGGAAAGTGTTTGGGTTTTGGGTGGTGTTTAAGATCACTGGAGGAATTTGTTGAGTACCAGGGGCGGGAATGTTGTTTCCATATTTTTGTCCTAAATCCAAACAAATAAATAAATATATATCAAAACAAAGATTGAGCACTCAGTCAAGACTTTATAAATTAATCTATTAAAAACAAATAAATAAGTTAAATCAAGAAACAAATCAAATCATACCAAAGATTTAAAATAAACAAATCAAATCAAGTTTAAAATGAATATCACTACCTATTAAATCATCACAAGTCATTCATTTAGTTACAATCACCACATCCACAGGTCATTTAAGTTACCAAAGATTAAGATTAGCCAAAATACTAATTGAGGATTATCAAAGATTTGACAAATAAATCATACAACTCTCAAATAAAACAAATCAATACTTACAGCAAATCAATATGAATAAAACAAAATATTGAAGAGATTAAAAGAATCTTACAAATTAATTGAAGATTTGGAGCCAATGAGATAGAACTGAAGTGACGAGTGAGGACTGAGGAGTGAGGAGCGGCTGTATAATATGAAATGTAATATTATACAGACTAACTAGGGTTTAGTTGGGGGAAGTTCTGAAGTAATATTGTAAATGGGTCGGGGTCAGGGAATCAGGGAGTGTAAAATATTTAAAATGGGTTGGGCCTAGTTATATAACCGGGTTGGGTTAGTTTAGGTTTTTAAAAGGATAAAATCTTACCCAACCCATTATAAACGGGTTAAATAAAAAATAACCCAATTAATCCACGGTTTTAAACGGTTCAGTTTAAACGGCTCATTTCAGGATTGGGTTGGGTCGGGTCGGGTTTGACGGGTTACGTAATCCATGAGCGGCCCTAATAGGTAGTGCCGCAGTTGTTGCAAAAAATTCTTGTGTGGAAATTGATTTGCACGCATATCAAATTAACCTTCACCTTTATTCACAATCCTTATGTTAACTGCCTAAGGTTAATATTAATTAATCATAATTAATAATTAATAAATTACGGGATTATTAAAAAATATTTGTCATGCTAAAAGATGACATAACATAAGCGTAAGAAATTTTTTATTTAAAAATTTGATATTATACTGTCAAAACAATCTCAAGCATTAATGTTCTATAATTAAAAGTAGACGATTAAAAATAATATCTTATTAGAATAAGTATTTAAAGTATGTCCTTAGTACGATCATAAATCAAATCAAATATAATTATATTATTCTACTATTATTCAAACACCATATTTTTATTTATGAATACAATAAAAATATTATTTTATTTAGTTTTAAAAAAATATTATTTTATTTAGTTTTAAAACTAAATAAAATAATATTTTTGAAAACTAAATAAATAAATATTTGGAAACAAAGCCCGAAAAAGGGTTGGCCGGCCAAATAGGAAATAGGGGTGCACATCGGTCGGGTTGGCCGGGTTAAAGGCGATTTTACAACCCGACCCAATTAAATCGACTTGAATTTTTTTAACCCAACCCATAAAATATAATTTCGTTACCCAACCCTACCCGTCGTACATCGGTTTGGGTCGGGTTGGGTTGGTTTGGATGTGTTGAATGATCCGATAAAAAAAGTTCCAATACTATTTATTATCACTCATCTTGAAAATTTAGATAAAAATGAAATTTGTATAATTATAGTTAAAGTACTAGTATTTAAATTTGATTAACATCATAATTTTAGTAATGTATATCATATCGTAAATTATATGCATAACTAAATGTTTTAACGATACATCTACAGATGAAAATGAATATGCAAACATAAATTGAACAAATAAAATTATTACCCAGGAAACTTAATATGATATTGGAGATGAGAAAATAATACACAACACATTTAAGATACTATAATAGTTACGTGAAAACATACGAGAAGAGGCGTAAATATATGTCAAACTTAAAAAATTATATAAAATTATGGAGAATATATTAATGAATCGGGTTGGGTTGGGTTATGGTAAAAATATTTGTAATCCGTACCCAACCCATTTATGTCCGGTTGATAAAAAACAATTCATCTATAATTCGGTTTACATTAGGTGGGGTTTTTCGGGTTGAAAAAGGGTTGAGTTGGGTGTCGTTGATCGGGTTGTTCAAACCCATGTGCAGCCAAATAGGAAGTATACAGGCAGTAGAAGATAAACGACCTGAAGCCTATATATATATATATATATATACACACACACAGCAAAGGAAGATTTGGGGCAAGACACACACAACAAGTAAAAC
This sequence comes from Apium graveolens, assembly GCF_009905375.1. Taxonomy (NCBI): domain Eukaryota; kingdom Viridiplantae; phylum Streptophyta; class Magnoliopsida; order Apiales; family Apiaceae; genus Apium; species Apium graveolens. The sequence goes on along the minus strand of NW_027420845.1, from coordinate 18,478 downwards.
CCAGAATAATATAGATATTAAAATTAAACTCAATCAATCAATCGATGGATCCTCCTGCTGGAAAGTGGATTTTGTGTAAACATGATGATGATGATGATGATGATGATGATGTTGTCGAGGAGGAGGGGAAGAATAAATCAAAATCATCAACCATCAACAACAAGAGGAAGAAGATGTGGAGTGATTTGGGGACCTCAATCCGTTGTGCCGTTGTGAAGAAGAAGAAGAGGGAGATGAACAATATGTCTAAACAAGAAGAAGAAGAGGAGAAGATATCTAATCTTTACGCTAAATCATCATCATCATCATCTAATAAGAGAAAGAGGAACCAATCATCATCATCATCATCTAATAAGAGAAAGAGGAACCAATCATCATCATCATCATCTAATAAGAGAAAGAGGAACCATTTAACTTCTCTTAATAGGAACAAGAGGTGCAACAAAAAGATGCTCAACTATACGACTAGAGAACAACATCATAACAAATCATCATCATCATCCAGTAGTAAAAATAATGATGATGTGTATAAGGCCATCAGATATGTTAGAAAGAGAAAGATGAATTGTAACCAGGACACAATCCTATCCAAGAATAAGAGGAACAATCCGGGCAAAGCAAAAGCAACTCAAGAAGACAATGCAGGGGCCGAGATCTTATCTTCAAGTGCTGAGAGGTATTTATCGAAGGACCTTATATTCAACATACTCTCTCGCACTTGTGTCATTTCGTTGTTCAGATGTAAATCTGTTTGTAAGTTATGGCATTCTATCATTTCAACACCTAAATTCCACATTGCTCACCACCTAATTTCTGTAAATAAATTACCCTCTATTATTATGATTACTTCTAGAGTAGACGATAATGAAGGCTGTCACGCTGCCACTATTCTCTACCCCGATTCTCTCAAACACTATTCGGTGAATATCCCCTTGATGCCCCCTTTTGATTTATTACAATTTGTAAGCTCTTCTAACGGTGTTGTTTGTGTTTTTCATAACTTTAAAGCTGATTTATATCTATTAAATCCCCTAACTAGGATGTCTAAGAAACTCATGCTTCCACCCGCGGCTTTCACCATGACTGAGGAGAGGAGACATACAATATTCCACCCACCACCACGCACCCCTGTTATTGACAAACCGCACACACCCTTCACTGTTATCATCGACAACCCACGACCAGTCCTAAAAGCCTACAAATTTGAAGTTGGGTTTGGATTTGATTGTGTATCCTGTGACTTTAAGGTTTTATTTCTTGAATATCAGAAAATTGATAATAAACATGTGGGTTTGGAAGCAGCGCATTTGTATTCTTCAAATTCTGATTCCCGGAGGGTCATTAAGGTCGATACTGAGTTACCAAGTTTTCTCTATTACCCCCCATCCCCTGTTTTGAGGTCTGGTCCCGTTGTTGACGGGGTTTTGTATATGGAAGGTGTGGATTTCATTATAACTTTTGATTTGCATACCGAACTGTTTGGACTGATTTCGTACCCAAGCTTTGTTCATGCAAGGAAGTCCAACGTTTTGAATTTTGAGGGCTCCGTGGCTGTGGTCCTTAAAACTGTTCCTGACGGGTCACTTGTTGAAAAGGAGCTCAGTTTGTGGACACCAATAGCAGTTTCTGGTGAGGTGGTTTGGAACAAAATGTTCACTTTTGGCACTGGTTCGGAGGAGATAGATTGGTTGTTTCTCTACTCTGGTGCAAATCAGTTTTTTGGAAAAACTAGATTAGGAGAAATGTTGTACGACTACAGGAAGAAACAGACCAAGTACGTTGAATTTCCATCTCAAAGCTTCCTCCTAGGAGTTCTCAGCCACACGGAGAGCTTCCTCCCAGCTGAAGGACTCGAGGGATTCAATGAGAGTTGAATGCATAAATCACTTGATACTTTTGTTGAGTTGTGCTCTCGATGCACAATAATGAGTTTATGTTCCGACTTGTACACAGATTGAGGGCTTCTAAAGTGTTCCTTTTTGTTTCTTTTTCACTGTAAGATGGTGTATTTTTTAATCTAATTATGGGCAGGATTTATAAATTTGTCACTTGATTATAAAAGATTAGACATTGTGTAGATTGTGCTGGTTGCTTCATTTTTCTCACTACTGTTAATGTGATTTAATCATTCATTACTTCATTTGATTGTTGTAGAATACTTTCATGATGCAGTCGATGAGTCGAGTAGATACATTTCACGTTTCACAGCTAGAGAAGACGGTTGGTAACCACCTAGTTTCACTTACAATCCTTGAGCAACTAATGCGTGACCTGGAGATGCTTGTAGTGTCAGAGGCTGTCTTGGACGTGTACGCAACCAGCAAGACAATTCTCTACAAGCAATTTGGTCCAAGAATAACAGGACAAGGCTGATTAGGGAAATCCTCGAGGGCCTGATTATCTAATTTGGCATTATGGGAATCATCCTATGCTTTTATTAATTTATCAGAGTGCATTGTGATTGATTGTTTTCCCTTCCTAAATGTAAAAGAGCTTTGTTTATTATTCAATTGGCGTACCTCTGTAATCAACACCAAATCTTACATTAGGGACCTTGTATTATTTTTCTAACATTTACACCAAATATGAATGCATTATGCTGCTTCTCATGAACACTGTCTGAAGGAAATACCCTATCCCTTTTATGCATTCTTTAATTTAAGAAATGTATATTGTCATTATAAATTTCCACCAGTTGCATGCTCAATTGGTAAAATCTAACCCCTCTGAATCTATGAAAATATAGTTAGCTAAGCAATCTGTCTTTGTGGGCTGGCATTTTACTCATGTAACAACCTAGATCAGCTATTAAATCGTAGAAAACACTACTCTGCTCAAATTTTTTGTTTCTATCTTGGCTATCAGTATATTTTAACTGGAATTTTTTTGGATAAGCGGACTTCTGTTAAGAATCTTGCTTCTAAGTCACATGTTACCAGATTTCATGGATTTTGCAATATATTTTTTCTGTTATAAAACAATGTTCTGATTTTGACTACTTCAATTATTATGTACTTTTGATGCTCATACTTGTGGCTTAAGATACTGTTTGAAATTAATAACAGTCTACATTCTTGACATACAATGATGATCAGTCACTTTTATTGCAGTGTTGATATAAGTGAAGACAAAATTTCTGTATTTGACAATGGACCTGAGTGAAGAGAACTCTATTGTGAAATGGTAATATATGGCGGGTTTTTTAATAGAGTAATAAAGTGTTACTTGAATGTTGATCATCAATTTCTTTCCTTGTGCCTTGACAGTGGAAAAAAAAACGTAACTCTGTATTTGACATAGCATCGTGAATTGGCTTGTCCAAAGCTCAGTTTGATTAGTAGTTTTATCATCCAAAAATTTATTACAAAAAGAATATCTGACTGCAGTTTGTGAGAGTTATTAACAATAGAGGTGAAAGACTAGCGAGTGAATGCAAATAGACGGTGCTCTTGGGAAATGCTCAATAGCTGAACATACTTCTGACTGAATGTACCTGTTTTAAGAAATAGGTCTCATGTCTCAAAGACCAATTCCTGGTCATGTTTTCTATCCTTCAGGAATTAAGTTGCATGAATATTTGTCCTGTCACCTTCACTTTCTATTATCAATTCATAGAATATCATGTCTTCTCCCTTGTAAGTCTCTGAAGCTGTTCTGTTCTGCGTTGAAATCAAGATATTGTTTTACTGAAATATGGTAATTTTATATGTTTAATAATTGAACACTTTTACCCACCAACCTTGTGGAAGTAATTCAAACTGGTCAAGAAGCAGATCAAGATGGAACAAATGTAAAACCTAAGCGTGGAGGGAGATTTTTCCTTGGACGAGGCCAGAAGAAGGATAAGGGCAACACTGTAGAGACTAGCAGCCGGAACAAGAGCAGTCATGCAGACATGGTATGAAATGTGAAGCTACAAAATGCTAGGGGATACACTTGAGACTTGCACTTGGCCCTCATCAAGTGATTATATCTGGAAACTGAAAAATATTTTGCTACGACAAAAGCATACCATTAGTAAGGTATTTGTACACTGTGATATTCCACTTCTTCATACATTTGCTGCCTAGCTCTGAGCCACAGTACAGTAATCGACAACTTGTTTCCTCAATGTTGTTTATGAAAATTTCTCGTGATTAATGGATTTCCTACACATTCACCTAGTTAGTCTGGAAACTGATCAGTGATAATCAGGTGTGGTAATTAGTAATCATATTACTTAATATTTTTATGTAAACGACTGTGAGATTCAGTAGAATTAGGCTTCTATTCAAACCCAGTTTTAGCCGAGTTCTATACATACTCGAGCTGGACTCGTATAACTATGAGAAACATAATTTTGTTAGAACTAGACTCGTATACTAGATCGAGTCGAGTCACAACAAATGAGTATACAAGTACTAGTTTCTGAAAATTGATCCATGACCAATCCAAGGCTAAAATATCTTCTACTTCTATTGGCAAAGTCTCTGCAACTTATAGGTGCTTATTACAGGTGAAGGTCTATTAGTTAACTAGAATACCAGATAGAACTACAAGAAATCTGCAATCAGACAACGGTTAAAAAAAACCGTCGTCCTAAAAAATCATACAACATTGAATTAACTAGCTAAAAAGAAGTTTATAAACTGTTATTTATGAAAACATCGAATAAGTTAACAACAATGGTCTTTCTACAAAACCATTTTTGTTAAGTCAGGTAGACAATAGTTGAATAAAAAAATAGATGTTTAAAAAAGTTCTTAACAATGGTTAATATAGAGTATCCGCTGTGCCTTCTTGATTGTAACAAGTATTGAAAAAGGTTGTTTAATCTCTCTTATTACAAGGATATAAACAACCAGACAATTGGATAGACAAGCGAAAATATACAACGGTGAAAAACTGTTATATAATCTCTTGTTTCTTGTAGTGTAGCTTGAGGACCAAGTCCAGGTAAGATCAAAATTGTAAATACAGGTGTCCCAGATCTTAACACTAAAAGTCGTAGATAAGTACGTATTTAGGAGTATTAAACTGAATAATAAATCCGGAATGAACTAACATTGAACAAGTGAGTAAAGCAGTAATTAGGTTTATAATAATACCTCATTTTCATTACGAACACAGATAATGACACAAACCAAGAATTAGCTCCAAAAAAGGGAATTTCAGTTTCTTTTACTCTTCTGCATCTGTTTCACTAATGTGAAAGAAATGACAATTGTTTTCATGTCTTTTTATAGTATGTTTCATGTTTTTATGTCATTGTTTTTTTCTGGAAATAAAACTGACTGCCACGTGTAAAAGTATTTCCGAGGGAGAAGATATTTTTGTATGCATTCTTAAATATTTAGTATTTCGAAATTTTAACGTGGTTAAAATTTTGAAATACTAAATATTTGACAATTTTTAAATTATTAAAAAAAAATATTCTATCGGAGGAAGATTTAAAGATCAGTTCTTATCCTGATAAAAAAAGATCAGTTCTTATATTTTTTTTCGTGTTTCTCATACTTCGATATGAATAGGTTCCCCAAATTTTTTACCAAATGACGTGGCTGACACATGTCTTATTTTAATTCGTGGACGCATATTAATGCACGCGGGTACCATTTTATTATTAGGAAAGTTATCAACTATTCATGTGACACATCAGATTTGGGGAAATTTATGGGATAAAAATTTGGGGTCTCTAGCATTTTTCCTTCGATATATACTCCCTCCATCTCATATTATATGTCTTGTTTTGACTAATTTGTGGTCAAAATAATTAAGTTTTGACCGATAATTACGATAATTTTATGTATTATTTAAAAAAAATTTAAAAACAGTTGAAAGAGAATTAAATATTTTTTTTAATGATACTAGTTTTATAATTTATTTAATTATATATTATGCGTAATTTGCGGTCAAAATTTAAATAATTTAACTGTATACTAGACAAGACACGTGATATAAGATAATATAAGATGGATGGAGTATTAGATAACCAACGAACTTGAATATTTTAGTAATTTTGATTAGAATGTTCTCATAAAATTTTCTTTAAACTTGTTTTGTGTTTTCACAGCAGTTGGATATTTTTAACAAATCGTTGTACTTAGATATTTTTAACAAAGCAGTACTACTCGTTGTTAGGTTACAAATTGAATTAGCCATCCATCAACTTCAATTCCTAATCTCTAGCGACTAATTAGAGGTACATGACGATGATCAAGTTGGGTAATTTTGTTAAGTTTTGTTTTTTTATACCGTTCAAATTTGAATAAGAAAAAGTTGAAAGAATGTTAAAAATAACAATTTTTTGGGGTAAATGGTTGAATATATCCGTTCTGAAAGTGGATGGCTGGAAATATCGTTTTGGATACGCATTTGTCATTTGGGTATCGTGTTTTGTACTAGATACGCATTTGTCAAATGGGTATCCAATTTATTATTTTTTATTTTTTTAAGATACGCATTTGGCAAATGCGTATCTCAATGGTAATACCCAAAGTACAAATGCGTATTTTTAGTAATTTTCTTAGATACCCGATTCTCAAATGCGTATTACACTTACCTAATTACAAAATGCGTATCCAAAACGGTATTTTCAGCCATGTGTTCTGAAAATGAGTATTTTCAGCCATTGAACTCCAAAAATGGGTATTTTTAAACATCACCCGAAAAAGTTTATAAAAGTGTACGAGCCAGCCGAGTAACAAATTACGGCACAACTCATTTAATAGCAAAATTTATAGTACGAGAAATATATTATGCGGAGTCTGTGTTAATTTTCTACTGTTTCCTCATTAAATAAACCAAATCAAATCAAATATATCCAGTGATATAACCCCGCTTAGAGCGGGGTGTGGGGTAAATGTATGTGGTCATGCTCCTACTCTTAAAGTAGGGGAGACTATTTTTGTGAAAACTCTCGACTTAGTATATCATAAAAAGTGTATGATAATTTTGATACAATATCTTAATCTGTGATATTATTCACACGTACTTATCTCGAAGTTTAATACATTATCCTAGGTAACCTATTTTTTTTCTCTTCCTCTAACCAAAATACCTTCAACTCGTCTGAACGAGGCTGAAATACATGTCTACCTAAGCCTAAGATGTCCATACCAACATAAAATTAAATGTAAAATTAAGAAGTAGAAGTGAATGAAAATGTACAAGCAAATGATTATATTAAAATATATCAAATTTAATTATGCAAAATATTATGTAACTAGAAACATCGATCATTTCATAATATATATGAGTATAGTTTTTGATTTTTTTTACTAATTAAATTTGAATTTTTCTTGATAAATAAAGAACAATTGTCATAACAATTTATTTTATAAAACAAATTGATAACTAGAAAACAAGAATAAGATGAATGTGATAAGTTTCAAATTATACCATAATTGTATTACGTCTGTTAATTTAAAACTATTATCTAACATCGACCTAACCAACATCCGAAACTTTATTTTCTAAGTTGTAACTTAGAAATATAAATATAAAATATAAATAAAATTTATAATCAAAATATAAATAAATCAAAATAAAATTTTAATCCTAATTCAGAATTCAAAAGACTCCATTTTCCTATCAACATGCTTGTCTTTATTCTACAATACAGGCACAGCCATCAATTTTACAATCTTTATCATTATGATGTAGACGATGACATCAATTTTATTTAAAGGCATCCTGCGATTTTTAAAAATATAATAACTTATCGTGAAATAATTAACGATAAACGATTGTTAATAGCCTATCATAAAATATTAATATATCAAGGCATATATAATAATGAGATTTATACATAGCACATCAATTTTTTTTTTTACAAATCACAGTGAAAGTTTTAATTCCTGTTTGAGTACCTGTACGTTTTTATTATCAAAGTTTGATTAATTAGAAAAAATGATAAAAATAGCCGATTTTTGAAAAAAATTAACAAAAATAGTCAATCTCAAAAAAGTGGTCAATTTTGCCCGATTGAATACTCCCAGTTGGTTATCCCAATTTGTATAAGATACTCCACTGGTAATTGGGTATTTCATATATGGGATACTCCACTGCCAGTTGGATATCTTATATAAACTGGATACTCTACTGAGAGTTGGGTATCCCATCGGCTAAAATTGACCAATTTTTTCAGAAATTGGTTATTTTTGTAAATTTTATATAAAAATAGGCTAAATTTGTCGATCATCGGATTAATTATCACTAATATACACATTTGTACTAAATGTACATTGACAACCTTTTATAATACAAAAAGTGCACTCTTTTTAGTACTAATGGGACCCAAAGTGTAAGTGAGAACCTAAATTTTCAGTATCAAGAAATGGACAGCAGCCCACCTCACCTCTTGCACTTTTAATCCCTTTTACTATTATTTTATTTATCCATTATAAGTACATATATCATCTTAGATTTTATGTTACTGTTCTGTCATAATAAAATCTTGGTCTCCCACAAAATAAATCCTGAAAAACAGAATCTCAAACCTCCAAAGTTCTGATCTTTGTAAGAGAAAAAGCTGCACATTTAATCTGTCAACTTGTGTAATCTGGGCTGGCTTTGTTGTTCAATTAGGTAAGATTTCACTTCTTGTTTTTTGTGTTTTTTTTGGATTTACTGAGTTTTGTTTCTGGGTTTAGATTCTTGTTTTCTGAGTGTTTGATGATCTGTGTGTAATACCCAAAAGTTGTTTTTTTTTGTACTCAATAAAGATTACACCTTTTAATGTTTACACAGGCTTATATGTGTTTAAAATGATGAAATACATGAGTTTTTGATATGTTATGTGTGTTTAGCTTTGTCAAATTTTGAAGATTTTAGTTGCATGACAGTGTATGAAGTCTTTTTTTTCTGATATATTTGGCCTTTTGGTGCTATATTCTTTTCTTTTATGTTGTGGATGAGGTCTTTATGTTAATTTTTGTTATCTTTTTGTAAAAGGAAGTTTTAGTTTAGTGTTTTTGTTACCTTTTGGAAATAAGGTGGAACATAATTCCTCTACTTTATCTCTTGTTTTTTTCACACTTTGTATATGATTCCTAGGAATTCAGAACACTAGACATGTTGAGTGTTGACAGTGTTCCTGATTCTTTGTAGTTTGTACTTTTTAATTTAATTGTGTAGATGCTTGTTTTGAAGGCCACTTTTATGTCCTTTAGTATCTTTTTTAGCTTTTCATGTTCATAGTTCAAACAATCATTTTGATCAGAGGTATCATTCTTATGATCTCTGACATTTGGCCTAAATTTTTTTATTGATTCCTGCTGTAGAATATATTCTGAGTTAGTAGAGCTTATCTTATTGTTTGTGCTGAAATTTCTAGTTATTTACCTTTTACTTTGTGTTTCTTTGGTTGCAGGGATCTTGTAGTTAAGAATTTGTATAGCAGTTACTACTACTGGTAGATGCATGTCATTTGGCTGAGAAGTTGAAAAATCTGCAACTTGTGTTGCTCTTTGCAATTTGATCCTTAGGTGGATTAAGTAGGGTTGAAACATGGGTTATATGTGTGATTTTTGTGGGGAACAAAGATCAATGGTGTATTGTCAATCTGATGCAGCCTGCTTATGCTTATCATGTGACCGTAGTATTCATTCAGCTAATGCGCTTTCACGACGACATCCAAGGACACTTCTATGCGAAAGGTGCAACTTGCAACCAGCGTTTGTTAGATGTGTAGAGGAAAGCTCATCGCTTTGTCAAAATTGTGATTGGATGGTACATGTTAACGCTTCTGGACATAAGAGGCAAGCAGTTAAGTGCTACTCCGGCTGTCCTTCAGCTAATGAACTGTCATGTATTTGGTCGTTTCTCATGGATCTCCCTTCAGCTCTTGCATCTACTTGTGAGCAAGGATTGGGTTCAATGAGCATTGCTGATGACAACCTCACGAATGACAAGGCCCCCTCAAGAAGCATTAATGATCGAGGCTTATCTATTAATGTGACTGATCTCCAGAATGTAAATAGCTCAGATGGTTGGAAGTCACCCTCTATGCCTCAACTTGACGAAAATCTTGTATATCAGCAGAGTGTCTTTGCAAAATCTACATCATCAAAGGTAAATTATGAGGTTGGATTGATTACGAAAATTTGATATCTAAGGTTTTGGAATTCTGGATAAAAGGATCGCTTACTTTCTGTTGGGCGTAGAATCTTTCGAAAATATACGTCTCGTGGTTAGCATTTGTGACAGGTTGATTGAACAGTAACAGTATGAGCCCTGTTCTTTTCCCTTGTCAAAAATACTCTTTAATATCTTTGCCATGAAAACCCATACACACACAATCAAACAAGTAATCTTACCATTTTGCACATTTAAACCAAAGCATGCTACATGTTGAGTTATGTATATTGATAACCCTATCTCCAGTACAATAGTTATCGGTTTAGACATGCTCAACTGATGATTCTTAACCACGTAAAAAGAGATTTGTTGTCTATTTTTCCTACTAAGTAAATTATAGTTATTTGTTTTAATATCAGAGCATGATGGTTTCAGTAACTCTCATTCCCTAAATGAACAAACAGATTGGAGCAGATGAGCTTGAATTACATGAAGATGACTTGCATGAGGACTTTAATATGGATGAACTTGATTCAAATATTGAGAAATATGAAGAACTCTTTGGTGTGGGTCATAATGATCCTCAGCAATTTTTTAATAACAATGGGATTGATGGCTTATTTGAGATGAAGGAAATGACTGGTGCCGATACCATCTCTCCAAGACCATATGTTGCTGAGGTTTGTTTATATAGATTGTCTTTCATTTCACATCTCTAAATATTTGATGCCATTATGAGTTAAAAGAAGAATTCATTATCATGTAAAAATAATTACCTGGAGTCTGTATAACAACTGTCCCTCAATATCTCTTTTTGTCTTCCATGTTTGGTATAGACCTCTCAGTCCAATTTTATATAATCCGATGAACAAGTTCCTCTTTTCAGTTAAACTTTCAATATAGATATATTTTATCGATTGTTATCTTTGAAAAAACCTTGCTAATTTCTAGAACCAGACACTTTGTTTTTTTTTTCTGTAAAGCAATTGTGTTTTTCTTTCAGTAAAATGCAAGTCAAGTTATGTTAACTTCAAACTCATGATAGATTGTCAGCCAAGTAGCCAGGTTGTGCTGAATCTGGTAAGAAGTGTAGGACTCAGATATCTCAAAAATTTGGGACACGGGTAGTCGGGTACCCTGTCCTATGTTTGGACATATCTGCAGGGACACGTCATAGTTTATTTATAATTACGTATCTTGAATAAGACATCACAGAAAAAATAGACTTATTAATCAACTTAAACATAATTTTGTAGAAACTTTGCAAATTATATTTTTAAGCTATGATATTTGACTTCTATTATCAATATACATCTTTTCATTGATGCCGACCGAGGATGCATTTTCTTCTGCTCTTCTTCTTTCTTCTTTGCCGTTCTCTTTTTGCATTAAAATAATTTCACATGTAGACTTTTAGCTGATCAAAGTGTCTAGATATTTGGTCAGAGGATCTGACACAAATAAGTTTTGTGTTCAAGTGTCTGACAAAGTTACTTCCATACTGAAGCCAAAACCGAAGATTCAGTGTAATATTGCCTGTTCATAATTATTTGCATAACTGAAATATTGTTAGTGGAGTGTATGTACCCAAGAGGTTAAGTGGGATTGATAGGAGTATTTATAAATCTATAATATCGTTTCTTATTTATTTCATATGACATATTCAACTATCCTCACAATTCCATTTCTAGGGCTCATTGATTGGTTGGCAAAATGTAATGAAGCCTAAAGGCAGCAATGCATCAGCTGCTGATTCCATGATAAGCTGCAAGACCAACCCAAGTGGTTGCTTTGCAAGGCAAATCTCCAATATCTCTTTTTCTGGTGTCACTGGAATGAGCAATGACATTAATTATCAAGATTGTGATGCCTCTCCAATGCTTCTCATGGGAGAGCCACCGCCATGGTGTTCCCAGGGTTCTGAAAGTCCCTCAACTTCTGATATCAGGAATAGTGCTGTACAGCGTTACAAGGACAAAAAGAAGACGCGCAAGTAAGATTACTCCCGCTTTGTAGTTCAAATGTTTAGGACCAATCATAGGCACTCGGTACCACAACTGTGTTGCTTCTGTGTTTGTGTATGTCATGTGCATGCAAGATAGAGTTTAGTTCTCTTTAGTAGCATTTAGTTTTGAAGCTGAACTATCATCATTTTGCCTTTCCTTGCTAGTAGCATCTTCTTCTTGAGCTACTACTGAATTATTTTCCTTTGCTTTCACCATCTATTTAACTACAGTTCATCTTTTATTGTGCATAGATTTGATAAGAGAGTAAGGTATGAAACACGCAAGGCAAGGGCAGATGTAAGAAAACGTGAGAAGGGACGCTTTGTTAAGGCTGGCGATGCATTTGATTATGACCCTTTGAGCAAATCTTGAAGCTTCTAAAAGACGAAAGTATTGTACTGTATGTAACTGTTTATGAAAAATATCTGCTAGGCTGTAAACCGGAAAATTACTTGGAAGTTCATTGCTTCCCTGGGGATTCTTACGAAGGTGGACTTGAAATGCAGACCCTGCCTCTGAAATTCAAGAAGGAAGCCTCGTGAACCCACAAGGGGAAAAATGATCTTGCCACAAAGAGATCGTAAAATCGTCGCTACTCTTTAGCTGTGGAACCGCGGCTTTTCATTTAGTTTCGATTTTCATGGATAGCAACTTTGTTTCTTTTTCAATACTATATAAGATATAAAATTATAGTATGCTAGATTCTATCTAGTTTATAAACTGTTCCAGTAGGCAATGGCATGCCAATAGGAGTCTTTCGGAGATCTATGATGAACCGACATGACCTTTCTTACACGAGGCATAACCCAGTTCAGTATCAGGCCGAAAGAGTGTTCTTGTTGCAAAGAGCAACAATTTTTGCACCTTTCCGGGTTTACGCCATTTAGAAACTGCTGAAAACGTAGGGGATACTGAACTGCAGGTTACCGAGTTTCAAAGGTTGAAGGTTGCATCATATTTTTACTTCCGTTTAAGTTTTTATGTCAGACAAAATATTACAGACAGGCCTGTAACAATAATCAAAGAACTGCTGCATTTTATGCTTGTACATGTGCTTATTGTTCTAAAGTTGTTGGTCATAAAAGTGAAAAATACTACGAGTATTCTAAAATCGGTTATCTCGAATGAGTACTCGGGAAAATAGGAAGTCAATCGGTTATAATTTAAGCGAGTATCTGAAAACGAGAACTCGAAGATCAGTTGATTACTCGGATTTTGAAGAAGCAACCAAATAAAACGGATTTTCGAGTAATCTTTGTGCATTTTGAGATCATATTTAGAAGTTTTTCGATTAATCAAGTTATTTTTTATGTTATTACAGTCCATATCTTACATTCAGAAATTGTCCTTTAAACAACCAACAGGATTGGGAAAAGGCCAAAACATATTGAACAGGAGAACATGGACCAAAACAAGCTGATTGTAATGATGGGGGACAGGTGGGTTCCATGATGCCCTCCTCTCCCTATATTGTCCTAAGCAAAACTCCGGGATTCCAAATATGGTAATGTTATCCGTGCCCAAATTATTTACGAAAATTTTCCCGAAAAAATTAATAAGTAAATTTAAGCACGAATAGAATAACGTAACAGTCTGACTCACATTAATCATGTACCCGTTGATTTCTCTACGTATACTATTTGTACGCATTTCGACACCTCAATAAAATATAGTTTCGTAATGGTTTTTAATTTTTTTTTTTTTGAATAAATTTTTTTATCAAATATTGTTTTTACCCTTTTTATCCAATGGAATGAAACTTTTATACAGAAAAAGAAATTAAAAAAAATATAATAGAGTTATACTTTAAATGAATATTGAAAAACATGTCAAAATTTGATGTAAAAAATTTAATGGGACATGTGAAGTACTAAATTTTCGTCAATACAAAAAATCTAAAATTTAAAAAATTTATATCGGTAACATTAATCAAGTACCAAAAATCGATCGATATAATGAGATCAGGACCCCTACAAAAAATACCTCTATCTCAGTTAATCTATGAGGATATTTTATATAGACAGTAAATTAAGAACATCATTATCAATCCATTATGCATTGTCTCATCTTTCCCTACTTTAGTATCCTATGCTATTTATCTATTTTTTTTTTAAAAAAAAATCTTTTTATATATCTATATATTTTATTATTTTTGTACCTTTACATAGATATTTCAGTCACTTTTACATTTTTTCTGCATAAGCTTACCCTGTAAGTACTTTTCTCTTTTTTATCATGCTCTTTTGCACTAATATTTGAAATTCTTGATTTTTATTATTTTAGGTTCTTTTTTCCTATTTAGAGAAATTAATTTGACTGTTTTTGATGTTCTTTAGTGTCAAGATTGTTCTTTTCATTAGATCTTGGATACCCTTTTGGTTTTATGTTCAATTTGTGTGTGTTTGATGTTTTTAGGTAATGAATTGTGTGTTAGTTCATTAAAGTTCTTGTCTTTTGGTTATGTACTTTATGTATGTACTTGTGTTAGTTTTGAAATGTTTGTTCATTTTTTTGGATGTACTTGTGTTAAATCTGTTTTGGTTCTGTCATGTTTTTCTTGTGGATTATGGCATGAATTGATTGCACAATATTTGGTTTATTGTAAAATTGCTTTCTTGAAGCTGTTCTCAAATTGAATTTGAAAGGCTTTATAGATGTTTCAAAGGTTGTTTGTATGGCTTTTTAGATGGTTTAAAGGTTGTTAAAATTTCTGGTTTATTGTAAAATTGTATTTCTTGAAGCTGTTTTCTAAGTGGAGTTGAAGGCTTTTTTAAATGTTTAAAGGTTGTGTTTTGTGGAATATTTAGTTTTTTAGTATTAGGGGAGGAGAGGCAGTAAGTGTTAAGTGAGGATTCGATGATTCGTACTAATGACGAAGTCACAAGAATGGAGAATGATTCGATGATTTGAAATGTTTGTTCTTTTCTTGAATGTACTTGTGTTAAATCTGTTTTGGGTTCTGTCATGTTTTTCTTGTGTGGATTATGGCATGAATTGATTGCACAATTTCTGGTTTATTGTAAAATTGTGTTTCTTGAAGCTGTTTTCAAATTGGACTTGAAAGGCTTCATAGATGTTTCAAAGGTTGTTTTAGTGGCTTTTTAAAAGGTTTCGAGTTTTTTTTTTGTGGAAGATTAGTTTTTCAGTGTTAGGGGAGGAGAGGCAGTAAGTGTTGAGTGAGGATTCAACGATTCGTCCTCATGACAAGAATGGAGAATGAGGGGCTCTTGCCACTATGCCATCTACAGATCTTTTCGTTCCTGTCTGCCTTGTGAACACCGTAGATTAGAGAGGAAGATGACAAGGGTTGTGACAAGAACTAAAAAATCCAATTAGATTTAACACTTATTTTGCCGATTTTTTTATATTATTTTATGAGGGATTCTTGTTGTATCTGCTTCTACGTCTTAGTACTATACTAAAGTACTAACTTGAGCCTCTGAATTGCTTAAACTGCTGCTTCTGCCAATCTGACCAATTACTAAGAGATTAGTTCTAAGTTGAAAATTTTAAATTTGAGAAACAATTTGCAAGTTTGTTACTTATACGATTTTGTCCAGAATTGCATTGTTACATGTAGGGTGTTAGCAATTTGTTCTCATGTATGTTTTAGACTGATGTTTATGATTTCTTTGCAGAACAACCAGTGGTCATTTTTCAGTCTCAGTATATATCAACAACTCTGGATCGTCATTAAGGTAGCTTATATTTTAATTGTTGTTTTTTATTATGTTGTTCGTAAAACTTAGTTTCATAGGTAATATACAGTTGTGATGCCAATGGTTCTGGCAGAATTACATTTGAGTTAGAGAACTATAAACTTGAAATTGACATGCAGAGAAAAGATGATAAAAAATAAACAATTTTCGGATGTGGTGGCCAATTTTAACGACTGGGATACACATTTACAAATTGGGTTTCCCACTCGTATAAGATTTTCCCTTTGTAAACGTATGTCTAAAATGTAAAAATCAATGTGTATCCCAATTGTCCTAATTGTCCAATTATTTTTTTTTAAAAAGACGTTATTTTCGTATTCTTTACTAAAAAGTTGTTTTGACCTTCACTGGCACATTCAGATACAATTCATTTAAAATTTTCATCTCTTGACATGCAAATACATTTTAAAATCTCAAAAATTTGAGTAGTCTATTTCAAGTTTAATGACAAATTAGGAGAATCTGACATCTTTATTTCTTGAAAGTCAACTTAGGTTATGACCAATCCATCCCTTTCATCTGCTAGACTACACATGGACTTAAAAAATTAGTCGGGGATGCTTGGAACTCCTATCTTTTAGTTCGGGATTAGGAAATACAGAAAGTTCCGAAACCAGTGTAGTTCATGGATTTCATAGAAATGTACCTTTTAGCCTTTTTAATTTTTTTTGTACTTGTGGTATTTTATTCTGTTACCTCGGTCTTTATTAAATATGAAAGATAACTAACGCCATCATATCTTATACGTAGGTTTCAAATCAATTATGGGTTTTTCACCTTACCCAACTCCAATCGATGCTGGAATGTTATGCATAATCCTGATAAACACAGTCAAATCAATCTCTACATTGAAGGAAATAGTGTGGCATATCCTTCATGCTATAGGCATCCAAGTCGTGTCATGGAAGAATATTCTACTGTGAGCCCCACTAACTTTTCTGGAAGTCGTGAGATCTGCTTTGGGACCTCCATTGAAGAATTCCGTAGCCGGATTCCAGCTGTCAATTATGACTCACTTTGCAGTCATAAGCAGCTCGAGCATGAATGCTCGGTTTGCTTGACAGAATTCAAACCAGAGGCAGTGATAAACCACTTATCCTGTGGCCATGTTTTTCATAAAAGTTGCCTAGACAAGTGGTTGAAATATAGGAACGTCACCTGCCCGAATTGCAGGAAGCACATGATTCCCGCAGAGGATGAGGAAGATACTTGCCCAATGTGAGCAATAGAGGATGAGGAAGATACTTGCCCATTGTGAGCAGTTCCGTTGAAATGCCCCTTGAGTGAGTTATATTGTGTAGTTTAGTTGGGTATAGAGTCTTATATGTTGGATATGGCATATTTTTGTCTCTTAATTGTTCTCGTCAGGATTTGAAGCTTGCGAGAAACAAAGTTATATATGTACAAATGATTGTAAGGTTTCAATAGTTATATGGATGTGGCCTAAGAACCTTTATTGAGCTTAATAATGATGAGGATCACTTTGCTATAATTTATTTCTAACATTCTATTGCAAAGGGTTCTTAAACAGATGAACTAAACTTTCTACTGCAGGAGATTTCTTAAACAGACAAACTGAAAGCAGAACATACTCCACAATGAAGATATGTGAAGAAGACCGGGTATGATATTTCAATCTATTCTCTATCCTCGAATATCCAGATTTCATTTCAGATCGCGTCTGTGTAAATGCAGATACTACTAACATGGTTTCATCCAGTTTGCTTTTGACTCATTTAGTTTTTTCTCGTGCTAAAAAGTTATTACAACGGAAATTGAATATGATATGTAATTAGAGGATAGGTTTTTCAGTTCAAATAGGTCTTCAGATAAGTAACAGTGTGAGCACCATCGCGTAAAATGCACAAATCTTCAAGACGACAACTATAGTAACAGTGTGTAGCAAGCGTAAAATATAGTTAAAACTGAGATCCCACAAAGGAGAAAATTTACGATTTTTATACATCAGTCTTGTTCTGGTACTACTCCAGAACGAAATGAAACTATAGTGTTCAATACAGACATACTCAGAGTGCATAGTATATAAAATTTCTCAAATTTACTAATAGTGCAGACTGCAGAATGTCAAGTGTTACCAGCAAGCTCATTAAGTTTGGAGCCAACGGACTTGCTACTACGCGACATACTGTTCCTGTGATGTCGACATCTGAAAGATCCAGCATGAGTGGTTGGAGAGCACAAGCAGTTGTACTTAACGCCCGCGGCTTTCGTTACAGGTGATGTAGGTTGTGAAGAGTTGAATGTGTTCTTCTGTGGTACATTTAGCTGTGACAGCACCATCTTTGGTTTTGGTATATCAGATTGCCGTGCTTCTTCTACTTTCGGTTCCCCCATTGTTGTCGATACCTGTAAGCTTCTGAGAACTTCACCAGACAATACAGTAATTTAGTCTGATGTAAAGCCATATTTCGAAAGTATTTGAACATGTTTGTTAAATATATGATCCTATCGTGGCCTTCGGACTTCATCTAAGACCTTAAGGTTTTAGATGAGCCGGTTACTCAACAATGTTTTCGAAACTACAGATGCATGAGATTGAAATTTTCCCTTGCATTTTGTATGGGATGATTGGCTTTTGTTACATTTGTATGTGTTGTTCCCAGAACAAAACCAATCTTTAAAATTAGATCCAAAAACATTCTTAACAGATGTATCACAAGAAATTAAACTATA
>NW_027420844.1:0-68813 GCF_009905375.1 Apium graveolens | reverse complement strand
TATATACACATAAGGTTCACATAATCATGTAAAGCACATAGCATATAAGGTACATAATTGATTTTAATCTCATAATTATTTTTTAGAATCGATACTAGATTACCCATATTAACTAACCCTATTTGGTTTTTTATTATAATTTTTCGGGATTTATTTGACCCGATTCTACCTATATTAGGGCCTATAAACCTTTAACTATCACAAGACGACTTTCTTTCGGAAGAAATTATTATTTACAATTATTTTTATTGGATTTTTTTCATTTTTCTGAATATAGGGGTCTTCGTTTCACTCAAATCGGAGTAACAGTTTAATTATTTGAATTAAACAAGATTTAATTAATTAATAATTAATTATAAATATTTAATTATAATTAAATAATCCTTAATTATATTTTTAAATAATTATTTAATAATTATTATATTTTAAAATTATATTCCCTAATTATTAGGATTAATTATAATTATTTACAAATTATTATCACTTACTTGATTAGATCAATTATCTAGAAATAATAATCGATGCAACTAACGGTTACGTTATTCATCGAATAAGTAATTATTATTTGCAATATAATCTAACTCAACGATCAACTACTCGTATAAATACGAGCTACTCGCATTCCTCGTATACCTATCAACTTATTATTACTGATAATTATAATTTATCACCACTTATACGATTAAATCGATCATCTGTATTTAACTATTCGATTCGAATAATTTTTACGATATTCCTCAAATAATTAACTATCGCTCTAATAATAATAATATATAATCCAACGTATCGTTCACTTTTTCACATAGGTACGAGTTATTCATATTATAGAACTAATTATCGAATCTTTAATCGTATTATTCAATTATTTTTCCTTATTTTTAATTAACTACCTAATTATTAATTAATAAATAACTAATAATAATTAGATAAATAATTAAATAATCAATCAAATAACTAATTTCAAAATTTTAAATTATTAAAATAATTCTGAAAGTATTAATAATATTTTTCAGAATTTAAAACTTATTTTATTTAATTTTTAGAATTTTTAAAACTGATTTTTGATTTTATAAAATATAATTAATTAATTAAAAATCCAGAAACAGAAAACGGGGAATGGAAATCTGGTTTTGAAGATCAAACCCAGGACGAATTCCGGGTTGAAACCGGGTCGAACCCGGGTCCTCAAGAACCCCAGAACACGGCAACGGTGGCCATTTCTGGCGAGCTTTCCGGCGAGCCTAAACCCCGGCCAAAACGCAATGATTTCGACTCGTTTAAGCTGCAACATCGTTCCTTTCTTCTCTCACCGTACAACCACCCTCTCCATCGCAATCGACGACCACTCCATCCCGTTCTCCGGCCAAAACTCCATTTTTTTTCCGATGAACCTCCTCGGAGAATCGTTTCTTACCAAATCGTGAACCAAAATTCACAAAACATATAGGAAATCAAAGCTATAGACTGCTATAATCATTCCCAACAGTACATATAATCAAAAATCTAAAATTCTAAAAAAAAATAAATCAAAATACTAAAACCCATGAACTCGGCACATCGATTTAGGGGTTATAAAATTAAAATTAAAATACCTAATCACTCCTAGGACTACAACAAAATTAATTGCATCAACCAAACAATCAAATGATTCTTCACAATCAAAAACCGAAATTCATGCCAAGAACATAAAAATTGATTTTGAGATTAATCGAACCTCAGTTGTTGATATTAATATCAATAGATTCGTCTCTTCACAAGGATTGTATCGGTTACTTGAACTTTTACAATGGATTAGTGAATCTCCTAAAATGATGGATTGATCTTCTCCCTCCTCTAAGAACATACTTGTCACCGACACTTTCTAATTTAATTAAACTGATTTTAATAATTAATTAACTAAAAATTAATATTAATTCAGCTATTTATAGTAGTGAAAATAATACCCCTAAATAAAATTAAGGGGCTAATTACAAACCTAATAAAAATATTTGGCCCCAATTTTTATAATTTTTGGGTATTAATAATGAATTTTTAAATATCCAATAAATACAAAATAAATGCTAAAAATTCCCAATAAATGTGAATATTACAAAAATGCAAAGAATAAAGATATATAATAATTTCATGATCATATAAAAATAAAAATGTGATTTTTGTGGGGCTTTTGGTACCCGAAGAGGTCCGGAAAAGTCATCTTTCGCGAAAAAGGTAAATTTGTAAAACGTTTAGGGGTTCAGAATAGCGATATGATACAGGTCGTTTTGGCAAAATAGGGCCAATGATTTTATTTGAAATACGGGCTTTAAAACTCTATTTGAGCTGTACGGGTTTTGATATAAAACATATAACTTATGATAAAATACTCAATACATATCTGAATCACATTCTGATCGAAACACGACACGTAGCACATAGCAATTAGGGTTTAATGACTCAACACATTTAATCACATAATAATCACATAAATATCTTTATTATAATATAATACGAGCGTAATTTTCTCGGTCGTTACATTTGGCACTACAAAAATTTTGCAATCAGACAACAGTTGATAGACAACGGTAAAAAAACTATCGTCCTAAAAAATCATACAACGGTTAATTGATTTTGCAGAAAAAACAGTTGTGTGAGCTCCAGAACAAACAACGGATATTCATCTTTTTTAAACTGTTGTACAAGTTGTATTCTCTCATCGAGTCAGAAAACGGTTTTTTAAATGTAGTGTTGTTAATCTTTAACACAACGATTATAAACCGCTGTTACTATGTTAACGTATAGGGATATAGATAACCGTTTTGACATTACATTGTGTAATTCAGACAACGGTTTTTCAGAAAGGTTGTCCTCTAAACTATCAAACAACAGGATAAAAACAGTTGTCTGAGAAATTTTAATGGGTACCACGTATTGAGGTGGCAACACGTGATAGGTGGTAAATCATTCACAAGGATTGCTGAGGTGACGAAATGAGTGCCCTTCATTGAAATGAGATTTGATATCGGCCGTGAGATCGAAAAATAACTGATATTCTTATACAACGGTTTTATGTTAAAACAAAAGTGTTGTCTTAGTTGGTCTCATACAAGCTTTTAGATATTACGTTGTGTAATTCACACAACACTTTTTAGAATGGTTGTCTTAGAAACCTTCATACAACATAATAAAACTCTTGTCTAAAATAGTTATTTTATAATTTAAGTGGGCACCACCTGATGAGGTGGCACCCCATGATAGGTTGTAAACATTTTACTCGAATTGCTGAAGTGTGGAAATGACAGCCCTTGATTGAAATGGATTAGATATTAGCCGTTAGATTGAAAAAAGCTGATATGCTTACACAACGGTTTTATAATAAAAAAGCATTGTCTTTGTTGATCGTTACAAAATGGTGTTTCAAGAAAACCATTGTAAACGTATTACTGTATAAAATGAGATTCTCTGTTAACAAGATAAATTTTTTAAATAATTTTTTCGACGACCCAATCATATGGAAATTAAGATATATCAATTTTAGTCATACAAAAAAATTATTAAAAAATTTAAAATTCATCTTGCATGCCAGGAATAGAAAAATCCCATAAACCCATCCCGACAACGAGACTCGTTCCTGATTTACAAGATCATTTTTTTAAATGAAATTTTCGACGATCCAACCGTACAGATGTTAAGATATATCAATTTTAGTCATATCAAAAAATTATTAACAAATTTGAAATCCATCTTGCATGCGAGGATTACAAAAATCTAGTAAAAGTACCACTCCCCACAACGAGACTCGTTCCTGATTTACAAGATTAATTTTTAAAATGATTTTTTCGACGATCCAAACGTACGGATGTTAAGATTTAGTCATGAAAAAATTATTAACAAATTTGAAATCCATCTTGCATGTCAGGATTAGAAAAATTTAGTTAAAGTACCACCCCCAACGAGACTCGTTCCAGATTTACAAGATAAATTTTTAAAATGATTTTTTCGATGATCCAGCCGTACCAATGTTAAGATATATCAATTTTATTTATATTAAAAAATTATTAACAAATTTGAAATCTATCTTGCATGTCAGGATCAGAAAAATATAGTAAAAGTAACACTCACGACAACGAGACTCGTTCCCGATTTACAAGATTAATTTTTAAAATGAATTTTTCTATGATCCAATCATACGATATTAAGATATATCAATTTTAGTCATATGAAAAAATTATTAACAAATTTGAAATCCATCTTGCATGTCATGATTAGAAAAATCTAGTAAAAGTACCCCTACCGACAACGAGACTCGTTCCCGATTTACAAGATTAATATTTAAAATGATTTTTTCGATGATCCAACTGTAAGTATGTTAAGATAAATCAATTTTAGTCATATGAAAAAATTATTAAAAATTTCAAATTAATCTTGCATGTGAGGATTAGAAAAATGTAGTAAAAGTATCACTCCTAACAACGAGATTTGTTCACAATTTATAAGATAAATTTTTAAAAAGAGTTTTTCGACGATCGAGCCATATATATGAAAATATATCGATTTTAGTCATATAAAAAAATTATTAAAAAATTTCATATTCATTTTGCATGTCAGAAATCGGAAAATCTAGTAAAAGTACCACCCCCAACAACAAGACTCGTTTCCGATTTACAAGATTATTTTTTAAAATGATTTTTTTGATGATTGAACCGTACGAATGTTAAGATATATCAATTTTAGTCATATAAAAAAATTATTAAAAATTTCAAATTCATCTTGCATGTTAGGATTCGGAAAATCTAGTAAAAGTACCACTCCCAACAACAAGACTCGTTCGCGATTTACAAGATTAATATTTAAAATAATTTTTTTCGACAATCCAACTTTTCGATGTTTAGATATATCAATTTTAGTCATATAAAAAAATTATTAAAAAATTTCAAATTAATTTTGCATGTCAGGATTAGAAAAATCTAATAAAAGTACTACTCCCAACAACGAGATTTGTTCACGATTTATAAGATAAATTTTTAAATGAGTTTTTTGACGATCCAACCATATAGATATTAAAATACATCAATTTCAATCATATAAAAAATTATTAAAAAATTTCAAATTTATCTTGGATGTCAGGAATAGATAAATCTTGTAGAAGCACTACTTCCTAGAATGCGATAAGTTATTAAAAAATTACTAAAAATTATATCTTGCATGATTATAAATTTTTTTGAATAAAAGTGCAAATCCAAAAATTAAGATTATTTTTCGATTAAAGAATTAATTTCATGAAGATTTTTTTCCGATGATCTTGGAGAATGTTAATGTTATTACTTTTAATATTGTAAAAAATAATTTAAAATTTCAATTTTAATGAAAATTGATTAAAAGTCCAAATCCAAAAATTAAGATTATTTCTCGATTACGAAATTAATTTCATGAAGATATTTTTTCGATGATGTTGTAGAATGGTAATGTTATAACTTTTAATACTTTAAAAAATAATTTAAAATTTTCAATTTTTATGTCAAATTACGTTATACTGAAAATTATTTGAAGTTATTATTATTTAAATACAGCTACTTGTAAATTTGATATTTTTTTACTAAATCAAGACTAATATTTGGTTTCCTCCACCGGCCAATATTTCATTTATGCCTTCTCAAGTCTTGGTTTCCCCCTTCTATCTCAATCCCTAAATATCATACCCTCCGCTATTCAATCTCAACATCATAAACAGATCGAACTCTCTCTTTCTCTCCATCTCTCCCCCTCTATCTCCTTCTCTCTCAATCTTACAACCAGAGTCAATACACTTCATAGACACCCAGATCGATGTAAGTGTATATATCTCTACGCATCACACATATTTAGATGTATGTGTACTTTTCTTCGATTTGGTTGGTTTTTTCTATTTTCTATTCTTCCATTTGTAATTCAATTTTTAGGTCTTATTCTTTTATTAGTTTAGGGCTTCAGTTTAGGATTGGGTTTCAATTTATATTTGGGCATAAAGTCATGTAGGTTAAGCATTTTGGGTGTAGTGGAAGGACGAAATGGTCTCTTCTTGTAAACGAGGACACTACTGATTGCCATAACCCGTAGGTTCATCACTATTATCTTAAACTTCTGTTTTAGTTATCCCACCTAGACATATAGCATTTGAACTTTGCTGTTTAAGACTGGTCCGAGTCCTTTAATTGATTTCTAATTATTACAGTGCTGCCTTTTTTTTGCCTTTAAGTAATGTATTTTTTGTTAGTTACTCTTTATATGCCTATATTTGCTTTTGTATAAGGATGTCAGACTAGTTGAGGCCTTTTGTTGAGATATGAATGCACTTCATAAGTATTCACATCATAATTTTATAACTTGTTGACAGTTTAGTGTTTATGACTTCTTCCCATTTCTTCCTGAACTTTTGTCTAGTACTATATTACAAGATAAAAGGCAAAGGTCTGCTATTTTGGTGTGGTAGTGATAATTGTTTTTAGTCATTTAGCATAATAGTAAGCATAAGAGATTGTTGAATGCTCCTCACAAATGATGAATGCTCCCCACAAATGCAAAGTTGCAAAGTGATGATACGGTATTTTACTACTTGCAGAGTTAAGTTTTCTCATAGACTTTATCTGATTTTCGAGTTTAATCTTGTGTTTTTGCATCATTATCGTTAAACTCTGCTTTTTGTGCTGGTTTTTTCAGCTGCTTTATGGTTAGTTAATTGTGTAATGGATACTTGTTATTAGTGCTAACGAGTAGTGAAGTACAAAAGAATGTATATTTATATGATTAACACTTCTTTGCAATTTCAAGGAAAATAATTCCTTAAGAACACTTCTTTACTGATAAGTGTTGGGCAGATAGACTAAAACGAGTTAGCCTAAACATTAAAACCATAATAGGTTCAGTGACTGAATCACGGTGACATGATACATTACTAGTAGCTCTTGAATCTACTCCTAAATACGTGCATTCCGGCTGGTTGTAATGGTGCTATTTCAGCCGCTGAAACAGTTGTAATAGTTCTCCTGCTGCTTGCAGATTAACTAAGAAACCCAAGGTACAAATTGTTGATATTGATGTTGCTGATGCCAACAATGAGTTGGCAGCTGTTGAGTATATGGAGGACATGTACAAGTTCTACAAGCTTTTTGAGGTACATTTTAATCTTGAACAAATTGTATTGAACTTAATACTTGTAGTACTATATTGCACAAGTCTGACCTGTCAAACTCTTCTCTCTTGTAGAATGAGACCAAGGTTTTTGACTACATACAGTCACATCCTGAAATTAATAAGAAAATGAGAGCCATACTTGTAGACTGGTTGATTGAAATTCACAAAAAAGGATCTGATGCCAGAGAATATTTACCTCACAATCAACATAATCGATCGCTATCTAGCAACGGAGATAGTGGGAAGGAAGGAACTGCAGTTATTGGGCATTAGTTCAATGCTTACAACCTCAAAGTATGAAGAGATATGGGCCCCTGAAGTGAATGATTTTACCAAAATTTCACACAAAGGTTACACTAATCAACAAGTGCTAGTTATGGAGAAGAAAATTCTCGGTGGGCTTGAATGGAACTTGACTGTCCCTACCCCTTATGAGTATATGTATGCAAATTAGTTATTGTGTACCTTAATGAGCATATTTAGAAATAGATTTTAAGTTATAGTTGTAATTCTTGTAGAGAACCTTTGTATTATAAATTTAATTTCAATTGTGAAATAACAATTGAATTATTATAATATCATTTTATTTTAAAATTGATTTATTTTAAATAATGAGATTAACTTTGTAAAAAATTGTGTGCAACCCACTTAAAAATGATGAAGACCGTTGTATGTGTCACTGCACATATATTTTTTTAAAAAATTGTTGTCTTTTGATATTCTTTGCAATGGTTTAAATTTTTTACACCATTGTCTTTTAAACAAAAAACATTCATGATAATGGTTTTACTAGTTAAAAAAAGATTATAAACTGTTGTTTATGAAAATATCGAATAAGTTAACAATAATGGTTTTTTACAAAACCATTATTGTTAAGTTAGATAGACAGTAGTTAAATAAAAATAGTTATTTTAAAAAGTTCCAACAATGGTTTGTTGAATAACTGTTCTGTCTTCCATGTTAACACAAGTACTCTAACAGGTTGTTTAATCTCTATTTTTACAAGGGTAAAAACAACCATTGTCTGATGTTCAATCACACGAGTGTTGGAAACACAACAGAAAACATACTTGTCACACAACGACAAAAAAATAGTATGATTGCAAATATGTTGTAGTGTGGGATGTTCCCCAAAATAAATTCGTGCGCATAAAGCGGATAATATCATACTAATGGAGTTAAGGTTCGCAGGTGGCCCAATAAGTAACCTGGCAATGATACTACTTGTTGGACTACGTGCGAGCCTCTTCACATTAAAATGATATTGTCGATTTGGGCCGAGCCCGCATAAATTTATTTTTTACTTACCAAAATGCCTCATACTAATGGAGGTAACATGCTGCTTATTAACCATCAGTTTTCTCCTCCTACAAAAATAATGTCCATTCACCCAGACAAAAATAAGGGACGAAACATTAAGAATTGAAGAAGAAATCAAGCAATATACTAGCGCTCATCAAGAGCCCAACTCAGAGATTTGGATCCTTCTTTCTTTTTTGATCATTTTGATGTTGAACTTAGGTTGATAAAAATAAATAAAATATTATAGCTTATGCCCATGCTTTTTTTGCGAAAATATTATTATAATCCGACCAACATTTAAGTAGTTTCATATCTTGTATAGATACATCTAGCCGTCTAGGAGTTTACTTTTTATTTCTATTATAAGTTAATAAGTACTAGTTTATTCTAAATGAGATTAGTTGAAAAAGTTACCGTAAAAGATTTTTTTTTCAATTTAGCTATACATCAACGTGATCATGTCATGTAGAAAATAATATTTTATAAGTACTGGTATAGAATAGGCATTTTGTACATGTGACCTATATATCTTATAACACATATGTAGAGGAAGGCACAAAATAAAAACTAGTCTTAATTGTGTCTACTCATTAGGCTCTTTCTCTTATTGATATACCCAACTCTCTGCATTCCCAAACAAAACAACATCATATCATCTGATTTAGTAAGGTGTTTAATCATTTAAAAAATTACTTAAAATAATTAAGATACTTGTTAGAGTACTTTATATATGATCATCATTTTTGGCTCAACATATTTTTGGTGCTGATCTGGATTCCTCCCACCAAGCGTTGATATCAACATGTTAGTTCAAAACTTCAGTATGTTCGATATTAGTTATGAAGAGTCTATACTTAACACCTTGCATTAAATTCTTTCTTGCTGCTGGTATACTATTTCGTTACTCTTAATTATGTAATGGATATAATTTATCACAACTCAGGAATGATCTTTTCCAAATTTATAAATTTTGCTGGACCTGAAGTTAAAATCTTATTGTTTGAGCTAATCTGTTAAACTATAACTAGCTTGGCAAGCTTGCAAGATGACATGTACGGTATCCAAACTTATTCTCTCAATTTTGTTTTTTTGATTAATTTAACATCAATTTAATTATAGGGAAATGCTTGCTTCTTACCTTTTCCGTATAAACATATAAGGTAAATTGAAATATGTTGGTTATATGTTGGAGCAAGGTTCCTTTAACGAGGTGACTTATTGATCATCACTTGCTTCTTGTTACTATTCAAGTTGATGAGGTAAACGTGACCCTAATTATGGGTAAGTCATTCCCTTTTATGTATATCTATAAAGATTGTACAATCATTTTACATATTTAATTTTCCTTATACAATTTTAACTGCCATTTCTCTGTTCATTTTTTAATGGATGTAACTTAAATGAAGAAGTAATAAAACTGAATTGTAATATCAATTTAAAGATATTGGCTAATGCCACCCGAATATCTAAGAGTGTCCGACGATTGGTAGTTGCTAAAAACATTCACGATTTTTTTGCAAGTAAAATTAGTTATGACTCCAATTTAGTTACACCCTTACGTGAGTTTAGTTAGTTCATTTACAAGAAGTATTAATTATTCTTTATTATTTACCACTGTGCCAATTAATTTATTACATTTTCTTTGCTCTACTTTTTAGTTCCCAGAGATTTCTATTGTTAGTTAGTTCGCCCAAATTTTAACTTATTTGTCAAATACACTTGTGATTATTTACATGTATTTCTTCTATGTGTTTTAAGACTCTTGACACAACATCAGTGATAATGGTCATTGTTTTAGTTAACAAATAAAATATAAAACTAACTACATGTAACACCCCCAAATCCGGGGTCGGGGATCCGGGTTGTCACGAGTTCCATTTCCCTTAATAATATTAATCTTAATAATCAACCAACTACTGCGTACTGTGACCCCACAATATACACACACACCACAAGTTATAGTCTCACAGATGAATATCCAAAAATAACACAAGTCATTTTATTCCACAATTATAAACCATTTCACCTCAAAAGGGTTTCTGAATAATTTACATATTCTTTGCCATTATTACAATTCATAATATACATAAGTCTGGTTCATCAATAGTTGAAAGCCTAGCCTATTGGTAGTTCCTACCTCAGCTACGGTGGCATCAACGCTTCCAGAAAACTGCAGAACGTTTCCTGACCGCTTACGAATTGGAAGCTTGGTCCTGTTCATCTTTTCTATCTGTTGTTGTGTGAAGAAAGAAGAAAGCAAGGGTGAGCAACAAGCCCACCAAAATAATATGTATAATAATTAACAATATATGAGCATTCTCATAGTACTCATGAAAGTCTTGGTCCAGAAGAAATGAACCAAGTTGATATCTTAACGCGACCAAGTCGCAAAATATTCAGTATATATACATATATACTTTTCACAATTTTTGAAATCCTCTGACATGTATAATATACACAGAGTTCCAGTTTATAACTATTTAAAAATATCGTTGCAAGGTGATCTCATATATCTAACCTTGTCTCAACGTTTTTCTGAAAATCTTTGTCATTCATAAGATAATCATTAACTGGATATAAGTTGAAAAGATGAAGTTACAAGATACTCCAATATACTTATATCTTTTCCGAATACTACTTGAACCACCACCGTTCAAGGTATAAACAATTTCGAAAGTTCATCACATAGATGAGACTACAAGATAAGACTTGAATAGATTCAATCCTTGAAATGTTGTTTAAAAGAAATGAAGTTACGAGATACTTCATTTGAGGGAAACATCATTATAACCGTTTGACCCTGTCAATGCCTCAGCAATCACCCATCTGTAGCCTTTCGATCGAATGCTCAGGGTAGTGTTGCAAAAATATCCAAACTGGATGATGAACTCATTACAGGAGTTTGCCGCGCCAGGAAGACCACTTACGATGATCAGTCGCAGTAGTACAGCCCCACCATTTTCTACATGTAGAGGAGAACCTGTCGGATTTACTTGTCAACCGAACACTGGACTCCTAAGGACTGGACCGTCTTAGCGGAACTTCAAGGCCATTTGGGCCAATATAATAAGGCTGGGCCGGCGCCACTCGACCACTTACGCCACTCCTAGTTCAGATGAAATCCATGACTCTGAAACGTAAAGCTCGTCTCCCCTTTTCCTAAGTAGGAACTTGTTGATACGACTCCGCCAGGAAGTCGCATCTAGTTGGAAAGAAAAACTCACCGATATTTCCCAGGCGATGCCTGTTAATGGATTAACTTATTCCAAGAATTTTACTTCCCGAGTGTTGGGTAAGTAATCAAAAACTCTTTTATCAAAACAGCAACCTTGTTGCGAATATAAGAATACATCACGGAGCCGGATCCCTCAGATTTTTGAGCGAGTATTTAAATCCCCTTCGAAAGGAAGATCTTAAATTCGAAAACGAGTTTTGGAATCTGCTCTAACTTTTAAAATTATTTTGAAGACTCGAAAACATTTTTTAAGAATGTTTGGAGTAATGCTGATTTAATAAAATAAATCAGTCCCGATATATTAGAAAATATCTGAATATTATTATTTAAATAATATTCCCACAAGGATAATCCTTATTAAAATAACTGAAGTAGAAGTTTTAAAACTTATACTTGAAATGAATAATAAATAACCAAAGATATACTTATACGAACGTATGATCTTTATTTGAATAATCGAAAATAAGTTTGATTATCGAAACATTATTCTTTAATAAAATAAAGAATATTATTTAGTAAATAAGCGGAGTCATAAGTCCTCAAATGAATATTCAAAATATTATTCATTAAATAAAATAAACGGAGTCTTAAGTCCTCGAATGAATATTCAAAATAATATTCATTAAATAAAGTAAGCGGAGTCATAAGTCCTCGAATGAATATTTAAAATAATATTCATTAAATAAAAAACGGAGTCTTAAGTCCTCGAATGAATATTCAAAATAATATTCATTAAATAAAGTAAGCGGAGTCATAAGTCCTCGAATGAATATTCAAAATAATATTTATTTAATAAAATAAGCGGAGTCATAAGTCCTCGAATGAATATTCAAAATAATATTCATTAAATAAAATAAAGTTATCGAATAAACCTTATTCGATTAATAGTTTTGAAAACTATATCTATATATAAATATAATATATATATATATATATATATATATATATTATACTCGGGAACATCGACTCCCGGTTTAGAAAATGTTCAACTTTGGGTCCCCTGTACTAAGGGTATACGCAACTACTGCTTATCTCTAGCATAGATATTATGCAACTTATAAGCATTTGAATCAAGAATAAGATATCAAGATTACGAAACAGACATGCATATATACCATATCAGCATGCTCCAATATATTGCAAAATTTGCTAATAACAATCATGCACTTATCACAAGATAATGCATATACATATATTTACATCACAACAACAGTATAACGGGTATAAAACTTGCCTGAGTGCTCCGGGGTAGACTTAAGCTTAGAGTGGGTCCGGTAACCTATGAACAACAATATAAGCCGGAATTAAACCGCGGTCGCTTAAGAAACTAGACTTTAACCAATTGAACCCTAACGTTTGCTTATGGTCATTTCTACGCTTAACAAATCACATAAGTCGTTCGAGTACCCTCGGCTCCACCATTTTTAATAAATTAAATATTACGAATTTTAAGGCAACGCTTTCGCGAGTACCCTACCAACTGCCTAGTCCACTTTACATAATTGTTTCATACTCCAATTAGTCATTTAAGGGCCTTAACCAAGGTTTCAAAGTAAGGCGAGGGGTAATGTTTCGTTCGCGAAACGCCGTTACTTAAAACGGTCGTTTCTCCTAAACCGTACATCGGATTCAAGCGAACCACATATCAAAACGAAGTTTACGACATAATCTAACTAAACATGGCAAAGTCACAGATTCAATAGTTAGCTCTCTGTCCCAAACACTAAGAACAAGCAGTTGTATGCAATTGGGCATTACGACGACTATGTTTACGCGATTACCAAGTTTTAAACCACTCCAAACAACCACCATTCAACTCACAACCAACAATACAACCAACCCTCATCCAAACCCTACTACATCAGTCCCCAAACCTCAAGATTTTCCAATTTATACAACCCCACACATGAACTACTAGCTATACTTAAGTTTCATTAACTATAAACAAGATTTCAACATCTAAATTACTACAAATCCAATCCAAACTCTAAACACACAAGCATCATGCTTCTCATTTACTATAACCATCAAAACCATCATAATACTCAAAGTAAAGCTAGGGTTTGGAGGTGTTATACCTTCCTTGGAGTGATTAAAGTAGCTAGGAAGTTTTAGGGAGCCTCCTACAAGCTTGATCTTTCCAAAGAAATCAAGAACACAAAGTTAGGTTTTGAAGTTTCTAAACGTCAGATTGAAAGAAATGTCAAAACGAGGGTCTTACCATGCTTATTTGGACGAGACTTGTGAACAAGAGTTGTAGGCCATCTCTATACCTTTCCAAAGCGCTATAGAACATACTATTTGAGTGAGTATTGAAGGAGATATGGTAGTTTAAAGTTGCTGCTCTGGTTTTGGCCGAGAGCTTTTGTTCTTGGAAAGAAAAAGTCAACTTCTAATTTGTGTTTGTGTTTTTGATTTGTTTTGCTTGGTTGTTTCCTTTTGTTTTGCTTTATTACCTTTTAACCATGGTAAAATTTGTGTGGCTTGTAAATCAACCAACAATCCCTCCATTTGTCATGCTTATGTCACCATGTCTATGTCATCCATTTGCCACATGTCTCTTCCTTGTGGTTTGATGATGTCACAATCCTTGCCTTCTTGTACAAGCTTGTCTCTTGGTCGTTTATTTATTTTACGGTTCGCTTAACTTTCGTTCTCGTTTATCGTTTGAGAGATTATACCCGGGATCTTATTACTTGGGTTCCCCTAAACCCTTCTCAATAAATTATATTCCTTTTATGATCCCCTCTTATAATCCTTGAATTTAAATCCTTTTTATCCTGTTACCTTATACTCAATTCTTTCGGTATCTGGTGGATTTTTGGGAAAAATCAAAGTGTTCGATTTGGATTCTGACGATCTTTACATACACTTATATACCATATAGAGTACTAATAAGACCTCAGAATATCCATAAAAGAATTGCTACATTGTGTGGCATTAAAAGTTTTCTTATTCAGCAAAATAACTAGTCATAAGGTTTACAAAAAGTCCAAAATTTTTGGGGTTATTACACACATATATAACTATGCAAGAACACATAGATATTTTACTCAATTTACTTTATATAAGATATAAAGAAATTATGCTACAACTTTCAAGAAAAAACAATGTTATTCTTCTTGGCTACTTCCCAAGAACAAGCTCTAGAGTTTGGCTTATAGAGAGAGAAAATATATTACAAAACGAATCTCCTATTGGTTACACAGAACTAATAATTGTAAATGCATTATATATAAAAAATAATGTAGTACTAGGTGTGCACGTTGCACCTTTGTAGATTTTAGGACCACTTTTTTCTTTTGTACGCTCCTCCTCTTTTGCTGTGTATTTGTTCTTTTCTTTCTCTCCAAGTTTAAGTATAGGCTTGACACATATTCACGGACCCCTCCATGTACAATGTGTTGTAGTGGTATGTTTCTTATTTTCTTGTAAATTTGTACCTTCGTTCGTTTGTCACGATATAGTACAACTTGGATTTCATGATCTTGAATAACTTTAACTTTTTGATATAACATCTTTCTTGATTTCACGGTATAGCACATAGTTAGATTTTTCGATCTAGAGAAAATTTGGACTTCTCCATATAGACCAAATTTGAACTTCATAATATTGTGGATCAGACTTTACTACTTGGCTTTGATGAACTTCACTACATAGCTCTTCTAGACTTCACGATATTGGACTTGGAGGAATTTCTACAACTTATTGACTTCAAAAAGTTTTCTATCCTCAAATTCCAGCTTGAACAATTTCACATAAGTTGTTCCAAATTGATTTATTCTATATCTACTATTTAGAGAAGTGTTGCATAGAGATCCCTAAGTTAATATAGAAATCTGATGCTATAACCTAACAATAACAATAATTCACACTAACCTTAGCCCTATACTATCAACAGTGACCCTTTACCCTTCTTCCACATTCATTTTATAATTAAAAAATTAAAGAAAAAATCTAAAGATTTGTGGATACCCTTTTCTGAAAACTTATAATTTGGTCATTTTTTATTTAAAATCTTTAAGCAAATTTATAAAATTAGTTATTTTATATTTACTTGTGTTAAGAAATTATTAAAAAAATTAATTAGTAATGTAATATTTATTTATAATGATAAATGATTTTTACGATGATATCCTTTATTTAAATCCGCGCGATATTTTCTTGCAATGATATTGTTGTAGTTAAACCATTTATTTTTGTCCTTGTTATTTTTGACATTTATTTTTATTAAGTAGTACAAAAGTTTATCAAACTTAACTATAAATAAACATCTATTACTTTGTTCTTTAAATAATGAATTAAAGATTCTTTTCAGTATTTATATTTATAATTAATTCAAGATTTTTCCCATATACTCTAATTTTATTTTCTTTATACCTTATTTATCTTTTTTACATTCTTTGCCTTTATTACGATTAATTGAAAATTCTTTTTTAATATGTCCACACATATTAAATTCAACATTATATTGTTTGATTCTATCTTATATCTTTTAATTCACCATTTGAATTTATTTGATTTGAAAATTTCTACACTGGATCTCTACCCGTGGAAAATTTTGTGAAAGGCGCAAATGTTGAGAAGTCAGAATATAGTGTCTTTCTTCTTATATATTTGATTATATCTTTGCAGTGAAAGAATGATTCAAAAGAATAATTAATTGATTACTGCCTCTTCCATTTTAATTTTTATGTATAATATGTGCAAATTTTCTTTTACTATCTTTTTATATTCTTATGTCCTTAATGTAAATTGTTGTCATTTTCGGCTTAGTGATGAATTTCGTTTATAGTTGCTAAAGGAATCGCGGGTTGCATTCTGGCTTGAGTTCCGCTCCAGGATGATAAAGCATCCAAGGTGGAATCAATAATAACCTGCACATATCTTATAGTAATATCATTTATGAATATTTATTTTAATAAATATTAATTTTATGTACATGCGAGTCTTAATTCAAGATCTTATATATGCATTTGAGGTTAATTCAATTCATTTTCAGTCTCATTTGAAAGAAGCCACACTAATACTAGAATCACTTCAAATATCCGTGAAACTGCCACCACAAAATCTGAGTTAATATTCACTTTGTGTGTTTTTTTTTATCTTATTCATGTGCTTTATTAATGTTCAAAAATATTTGGTGGTCAAAATAGCAGGAAATTTATGTATATATTATTTATGCATGTGCATGTATTTTAATTCTCTCCCCATATATGGTCTTTTCATATAAAATTATCTTCCCTTTATTCTTTTTATTTTTCTTTTTATTTCGCAGGAAAGAAATGGGAGATTATGTGCAGTCAATGATCAAACTGAGAGCGACCCTATCGGAATTGCTATCTGAAGCTTTAGGGTTAAGCAGTGACTATTTGTCGCGCATTAAATGCATGAAAAGTGAGTTCTTGACCTGGTTATATTATCCGGCTTGCCCTGAGCCTGATCTTGCCTTTGGAGCTCCACGGCATTCAGACCCTACATTTCTAACTATACTACTACAAGACACAATTGGTGGCCTCCAATTTCTTCATCAAGATCACTGGGTTGATGTTCCTCCAATTCCCGGTGCTCTGATAGCCCACATTGGAGATCTTATGCAGGTAGCTGTATACTTTATTTTTTTTTAAATTATATAAAAGTTACAATTCTGATACTGTCGTACTCTGTATACTGCTGAGTTTTCCAGAACCAACAGAGCGATTTTTTATTTTCAAATTTTTTAAATAACTCTTTTTCCTTACTTTGTGAGTACAGATTATTTCAAACGACAAATTCAAAAGTGCAGATCATAGAGTACTGGCACACAGTGATCAAATAAGGGTATCAGCAGCATGTTTTCTGTATCCGAGTGCTAAGAACTTACTGAAGCCATACGGCCCGATAATGGAGCTTATGTCTGACAGCAACCAACCTATGTACAAGGAAATAGTGCCCTTGGAATATGCACTCTACCATCAGTCCAGAGCAATGTATGGTACACCAACGCTTTCTCACTATAAGCTATGAAAAAATGGCAGACAGGCAGTTGCAAGAAAAAAAGTAGCAGTGTTTGTTTGATGCTAGGCTGTTAATTTTCCGGGACAGTAAAAATGGTAATATAGCTCATGCCTGTATAAATTTATCAAAATCCAGAATGTTTGCTATATTTTTTTATTTCGTAATAATAACAACACAGCAGACATTAAGCTTTCAAAAGAAATTTTAAATTAAAACTTCATTTGATAGTTCATTATACAGCACCACATCTTAAAATTACACGAATTCAACATGACACTATCACAACTCTCACGAAACTTCACCAAGAAGAAAAACCAAACAAAGATCCGCTCCCTTGCAGCACCATACGATTTTGCAGTGGCAAAAAGATCTGATAGAACAAAAAATCGAAAACCACTCGTGTAGAGACCAAAAAAGAGAATTATACTTTAAGGACCATTCTTCTAGGTTTATAGTGTGTTGTCTTCTAAACAGTCCTATCTGTTAAACGTCACAGCCCTTGAACATAATGCCTTTTGTTGCAATATCTTCAAGAGTGAGCACAGTGCATTTGTCCATGTTCATATTGTCCTGCCCCAGCAAAGAGTATCAATTTAAAAACAATTTAAACATAATAAATTACATTTGTAACATAAAACCAGTCAGGTCCAAGGATATGAAAATAAAGGATTGTAGAAATAGTCTTTTATTAAGTTGATTGTTCTTTGCAACTTGAAATGCAATAGAATCAAGAAGTTGCCATGGCACGTTTAACAAAGAATAGTATATCCACCACATAGTATATCGAGATTTTCCCATTGTAGACTTCTGTACCGTCCTTTAATACGTGTCCGTTTGGGAAATTTTAATATAATTAACTTATAACTTAAGTTGAATAAGCGTCTGATAAGTGATAAGTCATAACTTGATAAATGCTTATAAGTTATACAAATGTTTGGATAATTTAATTTATAAGTTAGATTTTTTTAATTAAATAAACTAAAATAAATAATTTTTAAATATATTATCTTAATTCTTATATTTTAAGTTTGATTGACATTTTAAAAAAAATATATTTTAAAACTAAAACTGATAAAAAAATTAAAAATAAAAATAAGTTAAGATTAAGTACCTCGTTATTAACATTCAACTTATCAGTTTATAACTTGTAAATTCAACTTATAAGTTGGGTCGACAAACACTCGTCAATAAGCTGTTGCGGGCTTATAAGCCAATAAGCTTGCTTATAAGATTTGCCAAACATGTCCATTGCTAACCCAAGCTCCTTATTGTTTTCACAATTTCAAGAAAGGGGCTGCGATCCTCACATAGCATCTAGATACAAGTACAAAGACTTATTTCAATATATTCTAGATAATGGGAATGATCACTCCCCTCAAACATCCAAAGATATAAAAAGAAGAAGAAGATCGCCCGTTTTCGGAGAGTAGCCCGCTTCCCATTACTCACTAGGGCATTTCAAAAGAATCATTTGTAATGTTTTAATAAGTACACAACGGTTTTCAACTGCACTCCCAAATTTAACTTTTACCAACATTTGCCCACTTGCAACAATATGTTCTACCGTCACCGGTAAAACTCTTAAGTGAATTCCCACTTCCATTGCCCAGCTTGATCCTTGCTCATAACTGAAAGATCCACATGTAACAATTTCCTGGTCAACCAATTGCAGAATTCTACCGGAGTAAATTACCAAGAAAGAATAACTAATATCATAGACTCTAACTTTTTGTTTGCTAAATTTTTATCTCTGAAGTATCTTATTCCCTTGTAGAAAGTGTTAAATCCAGAAAGGGGTTTTATACAAAAAGTCATGATTTTGGAAATGAATGTCTAATAAATTATAGCAAAGACTTATAGAAAGATATATACTTGCATAAGAATTTTTTATGAGATCATCAAATTTTATTCAAAATACATTAAATGATGAACATTGAGGCACACCGATTAGAATGGCAAAAGAAATGGTCCACATAACATACCTTGGACCCATGTGGCACGAGTTCCCGCAATTCCTTAATACAATCTTGTATTAACTGTCTACATTTTTTGCCATTATTAATCGAGGCCTCTCCTTTTGTTTATTAAACTTACTATAGCTTGCAGATGATAATGCTTTTGGTAACCTGCCATGCATCATTGGCTTCAGATGTACGAATGGAGTAATTTGCGTTCTCTTCAATAATGGAAGAATGTTATTTTAGTGAATAATCTGCTGAAGAGATGCCATGTGCGTCATTGGTGTGAGGCTCTAAAACTTTGTCAAATATCAGCAAGGAATTTACTTATCCCGATTTAGTATCCTCATGCTTAACTTCAGTAGCATTTATTCAAGCTTCAACCAGCACTGTTTCTAATAGATGTTCCACACATGAGTTCACTATCGTAAGATTACTAATGCAAGTTCTGTCATCAGGTATCTGAACAACTATTTCAGTCTTCTGTTTTTTATTTTTGGGAATAGTGCTTCATGAATCCCACGACCAACAGAAAAATTTGAACACAGATCACACTTATTTATGTGATTACCCTCTATAGTAATCTTCCCAGCTGTAGCCATTGAGCAAAGATAGATCATCATTATTCTCTGTGCCCACTACCGAGTCCCAAAAGACACTACTGCTGTTACATTTCTTGCTGACAATGTTTTCATTTATATGTTGCAGATATTTGCAAGATAAGATACAAGTGGATCCAAACTTTCAAAAACCCTCGAGATTGACTTCTCAGGTTTCTGATTCGTATTCGTAACTTCTGTCTTCCATATGTATTAATATGGTAACTGACTTTTCAAGTTTCTCAGATTGCTGCATCATTAAAACAATAAAATTACAGCATTTATCCAACTTTTCCCTTTCATCACCCTCACTTACCAGGGTTCTAATATTCTCGTCTCGTCATTTAAGTGTATCTATGAAAGTTTGTTCGATTGTGTTTGTGGGTGTATATAAAGTGTAAGAAAATGATGAAGTCATGTAGAAACATACCTAGATATTTAGAAATTGAAGGTTGAGGAAGTAGGTTGGGCCGCGTGCGAGTCTTAACTTTACATTAGTATGATATTTTTTGCTTTGGGCCAAAACCACACGAATTTATTTTTAGGCACATCCCAAAAGGTCATACTAACAGAGTTAACTCGCTGCTTATTAACAACCAATCTGCCTCTCCCACAAATGATGTAAGACAACTCCTAACAACCTCTAGATGTACGAATGGAGTAATTTACGTTCTCTTCAATAATGGAAGAATGTTGTTTTAATGAATAATCTGCTGAATAGATACCATGTGCGTCATTGGTGTGAGGCTCTAAAACTTTGTCAAATGTCAGCAAGGAATTTACCAATCCCGATATAGTATCCTCATGCTTAACTTCAGTAGCATTTATGCAAGCTTCAACCACCACTACTTCTAATAGATGTTCGGCACATGAGTTCACTGTCGTAAGATTACTAGTGCAAGTTCTGTCATCAAGTATCTGAACAACTATTTCAGTCCTCTGTTTTTTATGTTTTGGGCATACTACTTCATGAATCTCACAACCAGCAGGAAAATTGGAACACGGATCACACTTATTTATGTGATTACCCTCTCTATAGTAATCTTCCCAACTGTAGCCATTGAGTAAAGATAGATCATCATTATTCTCTGTGCCCACTACCAAGTCCCAAAAGCCACTACTGCTGTTACGTTTCTTGCTGACAACATTTTCATTTATATGTTGCAGATATTTTGCAAGATAAGATTTAAGTGGATCCAAACTTTTAAAAACCCTCGAGATTGACTTCTCAGGTTTTTGATTCATATTTGTAACTTCCGTCTTCCTTACGTATTAATATTGGTAACTGACTTCTCAGGTTTCTCAGATTGCTGCATCATTAAAATAAATACTGCAGCATTTATCCAACTTTTCCCTTTCATCACCCTCTCTTATCAGGGCTCTAATATTCTCATCTTGCCATTTAAGTGTATCTATGAAAGTTTGTTTTATTGTGTTTGTGGGTGTATATAAAGTGTAAGAATATGATGAAGTCATGTAGAAACATACCTAGATATTTAGAAATGGAAAGTTGAGGAAGTAGGTTGGGCCGCGTCTCAGTCTTAACTTTACATTAGTATGATATTTTTTGCTTTGGGCCAATACCGCACAAATTTATTTTTAGGCACATCCCAAAAGATCATACTAACGGATTTAACTCGCTGCTTATTAACAACCAATCTGCCTCTCCCACAAATGATGTAGGACAACTCCTAACAGTCTTCCCTTTATACATCGAGAATGAAACCTGCTAAACCTTTATTCTATCTACATTTCTCATCAAACAACTTTAATTCAAACCAACACTACTACTTATCCTGCTACACCTGATCTGGTAACTCAAAGCTCTTTTCTGGGATAGGGATGAACACTCTTGGTATAAGAGGGTCCCGCTGCTTGACTCGCTTCTTGACTATGCGGTTCTGATGGATTACATTCTCTACCTTGACTGAAAAAAAATAGGAATAACAATAAAAGATGGTGAGCCAAAAATTGCTCAACAAGCCTGTAACAATATGTGGTAACAAGAGAAAATAAATGAATCGAATTCTGATGGTTTGAACAACCATTTCTATATGTATGGAAAAATAAAGTGCCATTACTGGCGAGTGCCAAATGAATGGGACTGGAAACAAGAACTAACTATACACTATAACATGCTGATCAGTCAGGATACAGTGCGGATCTATACCCACCTATAGACCCAACCAACATAGGGAGTACTCAGGAAACTACGACTTATTAATTAATGGTCTGGGTAAAACCCAATCCGTATGGTAACCATCCAGTCCAAAGATGAGCATCGGAATAATCGGAATGCTTTTGATGTATCCCAACATTAGGATATATCATAATATATGTAACAAGGGTGAAAATATTGGAATATGAATAGAGGATTCAATAAATTTGGAGAAATCAAGAATCGAAATGAAATAGAAACAAGAATCAATAATTGTGTATCAATTTTGTATCATTGTATATGAACAAGAATTATCAATGTGTAATTGATATGGAAAGTAGGATATATTTTACTATTCTGAATTTAGAATAGGGGAAAAACTTGCCTGGCGCATACTTAACCTGGTTCAACTCACCGCCTTTGGTCTCCTGCTTGATTTGCCTTGCTGATACTGAATCAATCATGGAAAGGTAGTCATTTAGATAACTTACTACATACGCGTATCTCAAATTGATACCACGTAACCCTAATAATCTACCCATGCGTTTCTATCTGACTCGCGTATATAAATATAAAGAATTATATAACACATAAGGTTCACATAATCATGTAAAGCACATAGCACATAAGGCACATAATTGATTTTAATCTGACAATTATTTTTTAGAATCGATACTAGACTTATACCCATATTAACTAACCCTATTTGGTTTTATTTATAATTTTTCGGGATTTATTTGACCCGATTCTACCTATATTAGGGCCTATAAACCTTTAACTATCACAAGATGACTTTCTTTCGGAAGAAATTATAATTTGCAATTATTTTTTGGATTTGTTTCATTTTTCTGAATCTAAGGGTCTTCATTTCACTCAAATCAGACTAACGGTTTAATTATTATGAATTAAACAAGATTTAATTAATATAATAATTATAAATATTTAATTATAATTGAATAATCCTTAATTATATTTTTAAATAATTATTTAATAATTATTATATTTTTAAATTATTATTCCCTAATTATTAGGATTAATTACAATTATTTACAAATTATTATCACTTACTTGATTAGATCAATTATCTACAAATAAATAATCGATGCAACTAACAGTTACGTTATTCATCGAATAAGTAATTATTATTCGCAACATAATCTAGCTCAACGATCAACTACTCGTATAAATATGAGTTACTCGCATTCCTCGTATACCTATCAACTTATTATTACTGATAATTATAATTTATTACCACTTATACGATTAAATCGATCATCTGTATTTAACTATTCGATTCGAATAATTCTTACGATATTCCTCGAATAATTAACTATCGCTCTAATAATAATAATAATAATAATATTATATTATTATTATTATAATCCAACATATCGTTCACTTTTTCGGATAGGTACGAGTTATTCATATTATAGAACTAATTATCGAATCTTTAATCATATTATTCAATTATTTTTAATCCTTATTATTAATTAACTACCTAATTATTAATTAAAAAATAACTAATAATAATTAGATAAATAATTAAATAATCAAACAAATAACTAATTTCAAATTTCTAAATTATTAAAATATTTCTGAAAGTATTAATAATATTTTTCAGAATTTAAAACTTATTTTTATTTAATTTTTATAATTTTTAAAACTGATTTTTGATTTTATAAAATATAATTAATAATTAAAAATCCAGAAAGAAAACAGGGAATGGAAATCGGGTTTTGAAGATCAAACCCAGGTCGAATTCTGGGTTGAAACCGGGTCGAACCCGGGTCCTCAAGAACAGCCTAGAACCCCGCTAGGGTGGCCGTTTCTGGCGAGCTTTCCGGCGAGCCTAAACCCCGGCCAAAACATAATGATTTCGACTCGTTTAAGCTGCAACATCGTTCCTTTCTTCTCTCACCGTACAACCACCCTCTCCATCGCAACCGACGACCACTCCATCCCGTTCTCCGGCCAAAACTCCATTTTTTTCCGATGAACCTCCTCAGAGAATCGTTTCTTACCCAATTATGAACCAAAATTCCCAAAACATATACCAAATCAACGCTACAGACTGCTATAATCATTCCCAACAGTTCATATTAATCAAAAACATCTAAAATTCTAAAAAAAACAAATCAGAAACACTAAAACCCATGAACTCGGCACATCGGTTTAGGGGTTATAAAATTAAAATAAAAATACCTAATCACTCCTAGGACTACAACAAAACTTACTGCATCAACCAAACAATCAAATGATTCTTCACAATCAAAAACCGAAATTCATGCCAAGAACATAAAAATTGATTTTGAGATTAAACGAACCTCGGTTGTTGATATTAATATCAATAGATTCGTCTCTTCACAAGGTTGTATCGGTTACTCGAGCTTTTTCAATGGATTAGTGAATCTCCCAAAATCATGGATTGATCTTCTCCCTCCTTCAAGAACACACTTGTCACCAACACTTTCTAATTTAATTAAACTGATTTTTAATAATTCATTAACTAAAAATTAATATTAATTCAACTATTTATAGTACTGAAAATAATACCCCTAAATAAAATTAAGGAGCTAATTACACACCTAATACAAATATTTGGCCCCAATTTTTATAATTTTTGGCTATTAATAATGAATTTTTAAATATCCAATAAATACAAAATAAATGTTAAAAATTCCCAAAAATTATGAATATTACAAAAATGCAAAGAAAAATGATGTATAATAATTTCATGATCATATAAAAATAAAAATATGATTTTGTGGGGCTTTGGTACCCGAAGTGGTCCGGAAAAGTCATCTTTCGCGAAAAAGGTAAATTTGTAAAATGTCTAGGGGTTCAAAATAGCGATATGATACAGGTCGTTTTTGGCAAAATAGGGCCAACGATTTTATTTGAAATACAGGCTTTTAAAACACTGTTTGAGCTGTATGGGTTTTGATATAAAACATATAATTTACGATAAAATACTCAATAAATATATGAATCACATTCTGATCAAAACAGACGACACGTAGCACATAGCAATTAGGATTTAATGACTCAACACATTTAATCACTTAATAGTACACATAAATATCTTTATTATAATATAATACGAGCGTAATTTTCTCGGTCGTTACATTCTCCCCCCCCAACAGGATTCTGTCCTCAAAATCACGCTATGAAAATAACTGAGGATACCTTTCTAACATATCACTCTCAAGCTCCCAGGTTGATTCTTCAACCACTGGGTTTCTCCACAAAACTCTCACTAATGGTACAGACTTATTTCTTAATACCCTCTCTTGCCGAACTAGAATTTTTATCGGCTGTTCTATATACGATAAATCTGCCTGAAGTTCTTTGGGCTCAAATTCTATTACATGTCTTGTGTCAGGGTTGTACTTCTTAAGCATAGATACATGAAACACATTATAAATATGCTCCATATGGGGTGGTAAAGCTAATCCGTACGTAACTTTTCTGACTTTTTTCAAAATTTTAAATGGTCCGACGTAACAAGGTTTCAATTTTCCCTTGTTGCCAAACCTAGTTAATCCTTTCCATGGCGATACTTTTAGCAGTACATGTTCCCCTTCTTTATAGTCCACATCTTTTCTGGATTGATCTGCATATTTATGCTTTCAATTCTGTGCTGCTTCAAGTCGCTTTCGGATAAGTTCTACTTTTTCCTTGGTCTGCTGAATCAGTTCTGGACTTAGAATTTTGCGTTCTCCAACTTCATCCCAACATGTAGGTGATCAACATTTTCTTCCATATAAAGCTTCATAAGGTGGCATCCCGATACTCGCTTGATAGCTGTTATTGTAAGAAAATTCCACTAGCGGTAAATATTCATCCCAATTGCCCTTAAAATC
The DNA here is from genome assembly GCF_009905375.1 of Apium graveolens. Lineage (NCBI taxonomy): Eukaryota > Viridiplantae > Streptophyta > Magnoliopsida > Apiales > Apiaceae > Apium > Apium graveolens. The sequence goes on along the minus strand of NW_027420844.1, from coordinate 42,555 downwards.
TATCGCGCATACACATATCATATCTTCAATGGTCTGAATAGTCCTTTCACTTTGCCCGTCCGTCTGTGGATGAGAAGCGGTACTCATGTTTAACTTGGTTCCTAGACATTCTTGGAATTGTCTCCAAAATCTTGAATTGAAACGGGGATCTCGATCCGATACAATAGATACGGGTACTCCATGATGCATTACGATTTCCTTGAGATATAAGTGCACTAACTTGTCCAGTGAAAACCTTTCGTTGATCGGAAGGAAATGTTTTAACTTCGTTAATCGATCAATGATAACCCAAATTACATCATGATTTGCTTTCGTCCTTGCAAGTCCTACTACGAAATCCATAGCTAAGTGCTCCCATTTCCATTCGGGAATATCTAGTGGTTGTAGTAATCCGCTAGGGCATTGATGTTCAGCTTTCACTCCTTGGCACGTATAACACTTACTAACCCATCCCGCTATTTCTTTCTTCATATCTGGCCACCAAAAGTTTTCCTTCAGGTCTCTCTACCTCTTTGTGCTTCCGGGATGAATCGAATATCTTGAGCTATGAGCGTCTTGTAAAATTTCCGCTTTCAGTTCCGGTACATTAGGTATCCTGATTCTCGAAGCAACTCGAAAAATTTCTTTGGCATCCTTCTGACTGGTAATCTCTTCTCCTTATAAATTGTTGGTTTTATGATCCATTACTTCTTCCTGACACCTTCTTATCTTCTCCAATAATTCTGGCTGAAAGGTCATGGCGTAAATCATTTCGGTAGAGCTTTCTGGAACACGAACTTCAATATCCAGTTTATCGAATTCCTTGATTAAATCTTCCGAAGATGTTAACAGGTTCAATCATTCCTTTCGACTCAACGCATCTGCTACTACATTAGCTTTGCCTGGATGATAATTGATTGAAACATTGTAATCCTTGATTAACTCTAGCCAGCGTCGCTGTCGCATATTGAGTTCCTTCTGCGTGAAAATATATTTCAAGGTTTTATGGTCCGTGTAAATCTCACATCTTTTGCCGTATAGATAGTGTCTCCAGAGTTTTAGTGCGAATACGATTGCTGCTAGTTCAAGATCATGCATCGGATATTTCTGTTCATGTGGCTTTAGCTGTCTAGAAGCGTATGCGATCACTTTGCCATGTTGCATCAAAACACATCCTAATCCTCGATAAGAAGCGTCGCTGTATATGACAAAATATCCTTGATCGTCAGGTAAAACAAGTACAGGTGCGGTTACTAATCGATTCTTCAATTTTTAGAAACTTGCACATTCTCGTTCCATTTGAACTTTTCATTCTTTCGTGTACTTCGTCAATGGGTGGCTATCTTTGCAAAATCCTTAACAATCTTCTGTAGTACCTGCTAATCCCAAGAAACTTCGGACTTCCGTTGGAGTCTTTGGTCTTTCCCAATTTAGAATAGCTTCAATCTTCTCTGGATCCACTTGAATTCCTTCAACACTGATGATGTGTCCTAAAAATTGCACTTCCTTCAACCAAAATTCACATTTTGAAAATTTCGCATAGAGCGTTCCTTTCGTAATGTCTCCAATGTCATTCTTAAGTGCGCTGCATGTTCTTCTTCTGTCTTTGAATAAATCAAGATGTCATCAATCATATAATATAAACTTATCTAGATACTTCTTGAAAACTCGGTTCATCAAATCCATAAATGCTGCAGGTGCATTAGTTAATCGAAAAGTCATCACGAGAAATTCATAGTGTCCGTATCTCGTTCTGAACACAGTCTTTGGAATATCTTCTGCCTTGATCCTTAACTGATGATAGCCTGATCGTAAGTCGATTTTCAAAAACCATGCTGCTCCTTTCAGTTGATCAAATAAGTCGTCAATACGAGGCAAAGGATATTTATTCTGATAGTTAACTTGTTCAGCCCACAATAATCAATACATCGTCGCATGCTACCGTCCTTCTTTTTCACGAACAATACTGGTGCGCCCCATGGGGATACACTCGGCCTTATAATTCCTTTGTCGAGAAGATCCTGCAATTGCTTTGCTAATTCTTTCATTTCAACAGGCGCCATTCGATATGGAGCTTTTGAAATTGGTTCAGTCCCTGGTGCCAAATCAATAGTGAATTTGATTTCTCGATCTGGAGGTAGTCCTCGAAGTTCATCTGGAAAAATATCGGGAAACTCATAAACTACAGGAATATCTTCAATCTTCGGGCTCTTTTTTGGTGGTACTTGATGTTCTGGATGAGCGGCTTGCTGTAGCATTTGTTGTTGAAACTGTTGTTGTTGCTGCTGCATCTGTTGCTGCATCATCAGCATCTGCTGTGGCATAAGATGAAGTATCTGATCCATATGATTGTTATCGTTCTGGCCCTCAGTATTTCCGTTAGACGAGTCGGGTCTTGCTTTTCTTTTGGGTGCCATATTTCTGATAATAAAACAATTGGTTCTTTTAATAACAATTTACTAAACAGGTGATACAGATAGAAACAAGTCTTTATAATATTAAAACACGTTAAAACAGTTGATATGGGAAAGAAAACAATTTATCAAATATCTAAAATAAGTGAGTAAAAACAGTGCAATGTTTAAAAATCATTTTCAAATAATTTTAAATTTTGAAAATATGAAGGGTACAACATGATTGTAAAAAAAACATTTTTAAAATATGCGACGGTAAAACGATAAAATAAATGTAAATGCTTAAATGACTGGAAAAATAAAATAAAGAAAACGTGAAAAGGTCATCATATATATATATATATATATAGGTAGGACACCAGCTGCAGGTGTCAATGCTTGATACAAAAGTCTATAATATGTTAGTCATTCCGCTACTGTTATCAGTCAAAACTAGTAGCTACACTCATACAAACTAGTCATACAATACTACACTGCATCTATCTACAGATAATATACGAGATACAACACTCCACTGTCTGCTGAGATCAGAATCCAGGTGGCACACGGCTCAGCTCCTCCTGCAAAGCCTCTAATACTAACTCTGTGAGTCTCATCGCCCTGTGATATGCTGCCTCTGTACATATGTCCTGCTGTCTCAAGTCAGTAAACTGAGAACCAGCCCTATGGATCCGGCGTAGTCTCTCTCAAGATGTAGTCTGGTCGGAGTGCTCGAACTAGACCGTCCTCCTGTGTCTCAAACAACTCAAAAATCTTCCTAACCGATCCTGCCATCTGACCCTCTCTCTCTCTGACTGGTACCGCTGATATAGAACCGTGCGAGGCTCGCGAAGATCTGTACGGGAACTCGAAAAGGCAATGGTAATGGCTGATCCACCACTACCTCATCCATAAACTCTGGCTGCGGAAACTGGTATACCCCGGGCACAGGGGCATAGATAGCTAGTGGTGCAGGAAACAAAATAGGGCTCCTGGGGTGCATATACAGGTGGCTCTACTCTGCTCCATCTGGGGAATCTCTGGAATCTCAGGCTATGGCACGAACCTGTGGCTCTAAGTCCTTTCACTGTGGAATGTCAACCATATCAGGAACATCAAACATCGGAAACTAAAGGTGGAAAGTCAGGTATTCTGGCTAAAATATGGAAAGTAATCAATAAAATCTGGTACCTCTGGGGCAGGCAACTTATCTGGTGCTGGACCCTGTGGTAGAGGTGGAGGTGGTAATGGAGGAATACCTACAATGATGTTGGGGCTAGTACTGTGTTGCTACTTGGTCTGACTCGGTCCGCTCCGCAATGACGACAAAGAAGCCATCTAATATACATGACAATAATAACGCAAAAACAATCATATCACAATCCTAAAACTCATAACTTCTAATCACATAAACAAACAACCCTAACATTCCTACTTCTATCTTATATGATCTTTCTATCTAATTAATTCTAATGTTCTTGTTTTCAAGGGTCAAAACCTATGCTCTGATGCCAACTGTAACACCCTCCAAATCGGGGTATAGATTTGGGGCATTATTAATTTTAACTACTCACTAAACCTGCACAAGCGGAATATAAGTATAATAATTACCCCGAACTACTGCTACTCATCAGGATCTTTTAAGGTTAAGAGTTGAAAACAAGAACGACACACTAACTTTATTACAAACCAGTTCAAAAATAATCTGTCTCAAGAACTCTCTTTTATTACAAAACTTTATTCTATCTACATTTCTCATCAAACAACTTTTATTAAAACCAACACTACTACTTATCCTCCTACACATGATCTGGTAACTCAAAACTCTCTTCTGGGATAGGGATGAACACTCTTGGTATAAGAGGGTCCCACTGCTTGACTCGCTTCTTGATTATGCGGGTTCTGATGGGGTTCATTCTCTACCTCGACTGAAAAATAAATACTAATAACAATAAAAGGGGTGAGCTAAAAATTGCTCAACAAGCCTGCAATAATATATGTGGTAACAAGAGAAAATAAATGAATCGAATTCTGATGGTTTGAACAACCATTTGTATCTGTATAGAATAATAAAGTGCCATTACTGGCGAGTGCCAAATAAATGGGACTGGAAACAAGAACTAACTATGCACTATAACCTGCTCATCAGTCAGGTTATAGTGGATCTATACCAACTGCATAGACCCAACCAACATAGGGAGTACTCAGACAACTACGGCCTATTAATTAATGGTCTGGGTAAAACCCAGTCTGTATCGTAACCATCCAGTCCAAAGTTGAGCATCCGGAACAATCGGAATGCTTTCGATGTATCCCAACATCAGGATATATCATAATATATGTAACAAGGGTGAAAATATTGGAATATCACTGCAAGAAATTGTACTTTTACCTACAAATAATTTACCTACCATATCTATTGGTAGCTAAAAACTACCTTTACCTACATTATAATTGTAGAATTTAATGGTGTATAAAAGTAAAATACTCAACTTACTTATATGTGCAACGTTATCAAACCAAATTTGACGCTGGTAACCAGTGATGGACATTACCTGTCACTCTTCCTTTACCTACACATTACGTGTCACTCTTCCTTCAAATATCTGTTATAATCATGTTTTTTAATTTTTTAATTTTCATTTTTTAAACAAACTTAAAAATAATATGTAATTTTATTACGTATATTATTTTAATTAAAATATTCAAGCAAGTTCACTTTCATATTTTTTTGTCTGGTTTATTTTAAATTATCAATTAACACAAATACTGTTATTAGTGTCGCATCATGATATTCATGAGTTTATCTATTTTATATATTTAAAATTTTAGAAATTCATTTTAAATAAATTAAAAAAAAATAAATAAAATTTTTAACGAATAAAACTTTTAAACAAATTATGTATCCTACAATTCTAACTAAAATACAAAATTCTACTCTATCCTAAAATATGCATATTAATCATTGCAAGAAACGTTATATTGAAATTAAACTAATGATTCTCAAAAATAAACATAAGACAAATAGTATTGTACATTCGAACATTTAGAACTAATAGAATTTACAATAAATTATTAATATCTTATATAAAATTACAAATTTATTTTTTCATAAGTATTAAAATAGTAAACAAATATATAATTATAAATAAAAATAAAATAAAATTTTACAAAATTTTGTAAAATATAGTTACGTATATTACATCTTTTTGTGTTAAGAAAATTCTTCAAATTTTTACAAATATAAAATAGCTAATTTATTTTATTCTAAGGTAAATAATACTTTTTGGAGATAAATTCATTCCCATAAAAAATGAGTGAATAACAGAAGATATTGTTATGCACATAATGGGTGGCATGGTATTCGCTAACAGTTGGGTTGTTTCACAAAGGAAGAGGTGTATTTATTTAGACTAGTAATATGATGATATAAGCGGAGTAGTAGTTTCGTGCCAATATGGATCTCAAATCTCTCTCCAGGTCTCCCTTGTACACAGGTATCAAGTTTTAGCTTTACCACGTATATTTTCATCCATCTATTATTTTCTTAAAATATAAATACATGTTGATTATTATATATCAATATATTTATATGTATTTGGTTAGTGTGCGTCTAATGTCTAATGCTTGTTGACTTTCAGAATTGATAAAAGTGAATGCTTCAAAGAGATTCTCTTTACAAATTACAATGGTGGTTTTGAGTACTGATCTTATCCCCCGAAACAAAGCTATACTCGGGTTGGAGTAATAACACAGAATTTTTGAAGATAAGAAAGTTACTCTCATGTATCAAACATCCAGAATGTGTGGGAAATATTCGTTCTAAACTACCAACCGATTGATTAATTTGGAGGTGTTCCATTTCTACCTTTTTAATTGCATTTATTTGTCTCTAATTTCATTAATCCACAATTCAAGGAAGTTTGAGTAGTGAATTTTAATGTTGTTTCTTTACAGGAATCATGATGAAAATTCTGGATAAATAGAAGTCTTGAAGAGTGATAGTTATCTCAAATGAAAATGGTCCGAGCTTACTTACTGATTCTAGTTCATGAAAGATATGCAAGATAATGCCTAATAGAATTTGAAGATTGAATTGTATTATTTTTATTGTAAATCTTTAAATTCTATTCCGCGCGTACATTTTACATGTTAATAAATTATTTCATGTTTTTTCAAATTTACACATTTCAATTTTATGTATTTAATATTAAAGTTAATTGAAAAAAACAATTATATATCATGGCCTAATCTCGGACACGAATTGACTTTTTCCGACCACTCATGTTACAAACTTCTAAAACTATGTGGATCACTCGTGAGCCACCACATGGGTTTCAACGTGGAAATAACTTATTGCAATATACTTGTGACATATCATCGATGACTCATCTTTCATGATTTGGAAAAGTAGGGACCACTTTATATTTTACCTACCAATTGAATAAATGTAGGTAAAGACTATTTCTCCACCAACCTTTACCTACCAATCGCTACCAATATTTATTAGTGGGTAAAACTCTTTACCTACACATAAAGTATTTTTACCTACCTTTATAATGTGTAGGTAAAAGCCAAATTTCTTGTAGTATGAATAGAGGATTCAATAAATTGGGAGAAATCAAGAATCGAAATGAAATAGAAACAAGAATCAATAACTGGTATCAGTGTATATGAACAAGAATTATCAATGTATAATTGATATGAAAAGTAGGATATATTTCACTATTCTGAATTTAGAATAGGGAAAAATTTGCCTGGCGCGTACTTAACCTGGTTCAACACAGTCTTCGGTCTCCTGCTTGATCTGCCTTGCCGATACTGAATCAGTCATGGAAAGGTAGTCATTTAGATAACTTACTACATACGCGTATCTCAAATTGATACCACCTAATAATCTACCCATGCGTTTCTATCTGACTCGCGTATATAATATATAGAATTATATAACACATAAGGTTCACATAATCATGTAAAGCACATAGCATATAAGGTACATAATTGATTTTAATCTCATAATTATTTTTTTAGAATCGATACTAGACTTATACCCATATTAACTAACCCTATTTGGTTTTATTTATTTTTTCGGGATTTATTTGACCCGATTCTACCTATATTAGGGCCTATAAACCTTTAACTATCACAAGACGACTTTCTTTCGGAAGAAATTATTATTTACAATTATTTTTATTGGATTTTTTCATTTTTCTGAATATAGGGGTCTTCGTTTCACTCAAATCGGAGTAACAGTTTAATTATTATGAATTAAACAAGATTTAATTAATTAATAATTAATTAAAATATTTAATTATAATTAAATAATCCTTAATTATATTTTTAAATAATTATTAATAATTTATATTTTAAATTATATTCCCTAATTATTAGGATTAATTATAATTATTTACAAATTATTATCACTTACTTGATTAGATCAATTATCTAGAAATAAATAATCGATGCAACTAACGGTTACGTTATTCATCGAATAAGTAATTATTATTGCAACATAATCTAACTCAACGATCAACTACTCGTATAAATACGAGCTACTCGCATTCCTCGTATACCTATCAACTTATTATTACTGATAATTATAATTTATTACCACTTATACGATTAAATCGATCATCTGTATTTAACTATTCGATTCGAATAATTTTTACGATATTCCTCGAATAATTAACTATCGCTCTAATAATATAATATTATAATCCAACGTATCGTTCACTTTTTCACATAGGTACGAGTTATTCATATATATAACTAATTACCGAATCTTTAATCGTATTATTCAATTATTTTTATCCTTATTTATTAATTAACTACCTATTAATTAATAAATAACTAATAAATAATTAGATAAATAATTAAATAATCAATCAAATAACTAATTTCAAATTTTAAATTATTAAAATAATTCTGAAAGTATTAATAATATTTTTCAGAATTTAAAACTTATTTTTATTTAATTTTTAGAATTTTTAAAACTGATTTTTGATTTTATAAAATATAATTAATTAATTAAAAATCCAGAAACAGAAAACGGGGAATGGAAATTGGTTTTGAAGATCAAACCCAGGAATTCCGGGTTGAAACCGGGTCGAACCCGGGTCCTCAAGAACAGCCCAGAACCGGCAACGGTGGCCGTTTTGGCGAGCTTTCCGGCGAGCCTAAACCCCGGCCAAAACGCAATGATTTCGACTCGTTTAAGCTGCAACATCGTTCCTTTCTTCTCTCACCGTACAACCACCCTCTCCATCGCAATCGACGACCACTCCATCCCGTTCTCCGGCCAAAACTCCATTTTTTTCCGATGAACCTCCTCGGAGAATCGTTTCTTACCAAATCGTGAACAAAAATTCACAAAACATATAGGAAATCAAAGCTATAGACTGCTATAATCATTCCCAACAGTACATATAATCAAAAATATCTAAAATTCTAAAAAAAAAATAAATCAAAAATACTAAAACCCATGAACTCGGCACATCGATTTAGGGGTTATAAAATTAAAATTAAAATACCTAATCACTCCTAGGACTACAACAAAATTAATTGCATCAACCAAACAATCAAATGATTCTTCACAATCAAAAACCGAAATTCATGCCAAGAACATAAAAATTGATTTTGAGATTAATCGAACCTCAGTTGTTGATATTAATATCAATAGATTCGTCTCTTAACAAGGATTGTATCGGTTACTTGAACTTTTACAATGGATTAGTGAATCTCCTAAAATGATGGATTGATCTTCTCCCTCCTCTAAGAACATACTTGTCACCGACACTTTCTAATTTAATTAAACTGATTTTTATAATTAATTAACTAAAAATTAATATTAATTCAGCTATTTATAGTAGTGAAAATAATACCCTAAATAAAATTAAGGGGCTAATTACAAACCTAATAAAAATATTTGGCCCCAATTTTTATAATTTTTGGGTATTAATAATGAATTTTTAAATATCCAATAAATACAAAATAAATGCTAAAAATTCCCAATAAATGTGAATATTACAAAAATGCAAAGAATAAAGATATATAATAATTTCATGATCATAAAAATAAAAATGTGATTTTTGTGGGGCTTTTGGTACCCGAAGAGGTCCGGAAAAGTCATCTTTCGCGAAAAAGGTAAATTTGTAAAACGTTTAGGGGTTCAGAATAGCGATATGATACAGGTCGTTTTGGCAAAATAGGGCCAATGATTTTATTTGAAATACGGGCTTTAAAACTCTATTTGAGCTGTACGGGTTTTGATATAAAACATATAACTTATGATAAAATACTCAATACATATCTGAATCACATTCTGATCGAAACAGACGACACGTAGCACATAGCAATTAGGGTTTAATGACTCAACACATTTAATCACATAATAAACACATAAATATCTTTATTAATATAATACGAGCGTAATTTTCTCGGTCGTTACATTTGGCACTACAAAAATTTTGCAATCAGACAACAGTTGATAGACAACGGTAAAAAAAACTATCGTCCTAAAAAATCATACAACGGTTAATTGATTTTGCAGAAAAAACAGTTGTGTGAGCTCCAGAACAAACAACGGATATTCATCTTTTTTAAACTGTTGTACAAGTTGTATCTCTCATCGAGTCAGAAAACGGTTTTTTAAATGTAGTGTTGTTAATCTTTAACACAACGATTATAAACCGCTGTTACTATGTTAACGTATAGGGATATAGATAACCGTTTTGACATTACATTGTGTAATTCAGACAACGGTTTTTCAGAAAGGTTGTCCTCTAAACTATCAAACAACAGGATAAAAACAGTTGTCTGAGAAATTTTAATGGGTACCACGTATTGAGGTGGCAACACGTGATAGGTGGTAAATCATTCACAAGGATTGCTGAGGTGACGAAATGAGTGCCCTTCATTGAAATGAGATTTGATATCGGCCGTGAGATCGAAAAATAACTGATATTCTTATACAACGGTTTTATGTTAAAACAAAAGTGTTGTCTTAGTTGGTCTCATACAAGCTTTTAGATATTACGTTGTGTAATTCACACAACACTTTTTAGAATGGTTGTCTTAGAAACCTTCATACAACATAATAAAACTCTTGTCTAAAATAGTTATTTTATAATTTAAGTGGGCACCACCTGATGAGGTGGCACCCCATGATAGGTTGTAAACATTTTACTCGAATTGCTGAAGTGTGGAAATGACAGCCCTTGATTGAAATGGATTAGATATTAGCCGTTAGATTGAAAAAAGCTGATATGCTTACACAACGGTTTTATAATAAAAAGAGCATTGTCTTTGTTGATCGTTACAAAATGGTGTTTCAAGAAAACCATTGTAAACGTATTACTGTATAAAATGAGATTCTCTGTTAACAAGATAAATTTTTTAAATAATTTTTTCGACGACCCAATCATATGGAAATTAAGATATATCAATTTTAGTCATACAAAAAAATTATTAAAAAATTTAAAATTCATCTTGCATGCCAGGAATAGAAAAATCCCATAAACCCATCCCGACAACGAGACTCGTTCCTGATTTACAAGATCATTTTTTTAAATGAAATTTTCGACGATCCAACCGTACAGATGTTAAGATATATCAATTTTAGTCATATCAAAAAATTATTAACAAATTTGAAATCCATCTTGCATGCGAGGATTACAAAAATCTAGTAAAAGTACCACTCCCCACAACGAGACTCGTTCCTGATTTACAAGATTAATTTTTAAAATGATTTTTTCGACGATCCAAACGTACGGATGTTAAGATTTAGTCATGAAAAAATTATTAACAAATTTGAAATCCATCTTGCATGTCAGGATTAGAAAAATTTAGTTAAAGTACCACCCCCAACAACGAGACTCGTTCCAGATTTACAAGATAAATTTTTAAAATGATTTTTTCGATGATCCAGCCGTACCAATGTTAAGATATATCAATTTTATTTATATTAAAAAATTATTAACAAATTTGAAATCTATCTTGCATGTCAGGATCAGAAAAATATAGTAAAAGTAACACTCACGACAACGAGACTCGTTCCCGATTTACAAGATTAATTTTTAAAATGAATTTTTCTATGATCCAATCATACGAATATTAAGATATATCAATTTTAGTCATATGAAAAAATTATTAACAAATTTGAAATCCATCTTGCATGTCATGATTAGAAAAATCTAGTAAAAGTACCCCTACCGACAACGAGACTCGTTCCCGATTTACAAGATTAATATTTAAAATGATTTTTTCGATGATCCAACTGTAAGTATGTTAAGATAAATCAATTTTAGTCATATGAAAAAATTATTAAAAATTTCAAATTAATCTTGCATGTGAGGATTAGAAAAATGTAGTAAAAGTATCACTCCTAACAACGAGATTTGTTCACAATTTATAAGATAAATTTTTAAAAAGAGTTTTTCGACGATCGAGCCATATATATGAAAATATATCGATTTTAGTCATAAAAAAATTATTAAAAAATTTCATATTCATTTTGCATGTCAGAAATCGGAAAATCTAGTAAAAGTACCACCCCCAACAACAAGACTCGTTTCCGATTTACAAGATTATTTTTTAAAATGATTTTTTTGATGATTGAACCGTACGAATGTTAAGATATATCAATTTTAGTCATATAAAAAAATTATTAAAAATTTCAAATTCATCTTGCATGTTAGGATTCGGAAAATCTAGTAAAAGTACCACTCCCAACAACAAGACTCGTTCGCGATTTACAAGATTAATATTTAAAATAATTTTTTTCGACAATCCAACTTTTCAGATGTTTAGATATATCAATTTTAGTCATATAAAAAAATTATTAAAAAATTTCAAATTAATTTTGCATGTCAGGATTAGAAAAATCTAATAAAAGTACTACTCCCAACAACGAGATTTGTTCACGATTTATAAGATAAATTTTTAAATGAGTTTTTTGACGATCCAACCATATAGATATTAAAATACATCAATTTCAATCATATAAAAAATTATTAAAAAATTTCAAATTTATCTTGGATGTCAGGAATAGATAAATCTTGTAGAAGCACTACTTCCTAGAATGCGATAAGTTATTAAAAAATTACTAAAAATTATATCTTGCATGATTTAAATTTTTTTGAATAAAAGTGCAAATCCAAAAATTAAGATTATTTTTCGATTAAAGAATTAATTTCATGAAGATTTTTTTCCGATGATCTTGGAGAATGTTAATGTTATTACTTTTAATATTGTAAAAAATAATTTAAAATTTCAATTTTAATGAAAATTGATTAAAAGTCCAAATCCAAAAATTAAGATTATTTCTCGATTACGAAATTAATTTCATGAAGATATTTTTTCGATGATGTTGTAGAATGGTAATGTTATAACTTTTAATACTTTAAAAAATAATTTAAAATTTTCAATTTTTATGTCAAATTACGTTATACTGAAAATTATTTGAAGTTATTATTATTTAAATACAGCTACTTGTAAATTTGATATTTTTTTACTAAATCAAGACTAATATTTGGTTTCCTCCACCGGCCAATATTTCATTTATGCCTTCTCAAGTCTTGGTTTCCCCCTTCTATCTCAATCCCTAAATATCATACCCTCCGCTATTCAATCTCAACATCATAAACAGATCGAACTCTCTCTTTCTCTCCATCTCTCCCCCTCTATCTCCTTCTCTCTCAATCTTACAACCAGAGTCAATACACTTCATAGACACCCAGATCGATGTAAGTGTATATATCTCTACGCATCACACATATTTAGATGTATGTGTACTTTTCTTCGATTTGGGGTTGTTTTCTATTTTCTATTCTTCCATTTGTAATTCAATTTTTAGGTCTTATTCTTTTATTAGTTTAGGGCTTCAGTTTAGGATTGGGTTTCAATTTATATTTGGGCATAAAGTCATGTAGGTTAAGCATTTTGGGTGTAGTGGAAGGACGAAATGGTCTCTTCTTGTAAACGAGGACACTACTGATTGCCATAACCCGTAGGTTCATCACTATTATCTTAAACTTCTGTTTTAGTTATCCCACCTAGACATATAGCATTTGAACTTTGCTGTTTAAGACTGGTCCGAGTCCTTTAATTGATTTCTAATTATTACAGTGCTGCCTTTTTTTTGCCTTTAAGTAATGTATTTTTTGTTAGTTACTCTTTATATGCCTATATTTGCTTTTGTATAAGGATGTCAGACTAGTTGAGGCCTTTTGTTGAGATATGAATGCACTTCATAAGTATTCACATCATAATTTTATAACTTGTTGACAGTTTAGTGTTTATGACTTCTTCCCATTTCTTCCTGAACTTTTGTCTAGTACTATATTACAAGATAAAAGGCAAAGGTCTGCTATTTTGGTGTGGTAGTGATAATTGTTTTTAGTCATTTAGCATAATAGTAAGCATAAGAGATTGTTGAATGCTCCTCACAAATGATGAATGCTCCCCACAAATGCAAAGTTGCAAAGTGATGATACGGTATTTTACTACTTGCAGAGTTAAGTTTTCTCATAGACTTTATCTGATTTTCGAGTTTAATCTTGTGTTTTTGCATCATTATCGTTAAACTCTGCTTTTGTGCTGGTTTTTTCAGCTGCTTTATGGTTAGTTAATTGTGTAATGGATACTTGTTATTAGTGCTAACGAGTAGTGAAGTACAAAAGAATGTATATTTATATGATTAACACTTCTTTGCAATTTCAAGGAAAATAATTCCTTAAGAACACTTCTTTACTGATAAGTATATAGTTGGGCAGATAGACTAAAACGAGTTAGCCTAAACATTAAAACCATAATAGGTTCAGTGACTGAATCACGGTGACATGATACATTACTAGTAGCTCTTGAATCTACTCCAATACGTGCATTCCGGCTGGTTGTAATGGTGCTATTTCAGCCGCTGAAACAGTTGTAATAGTTCTCCTGCTGCTTGCAGATTAACTAAGAAACCCAAGGTACAAATTGTTGATATTGATGTGCTGATGCCAACAATGAGTTGGCAGCGTTTTTGAGCTTTTTGAGTTGAGTATATGAGGACATGTACAAGTTCTACAGCTTTTTGAGGTACATTTTAATCTTGAACAATTGTATTGAACTTAATACTTGTAGTACTATATTGCACAAGTCTGACCTGTCAAACTCTTCTCTCTTGTAGAATGAACCAAGGTTTTTGACTACATCACATCCTGAAATTAATAAGAAAATGAGAGCCATACTTGTAGACTGGTTGATTGAAATTCACAAAAAATTGGATCTGATGCCAGAGAATATTTACCTCACAATCAACATAATCGATCGCTATCTAGCAACGGAGATAGTGGGAAGGAAGGAACTGCAGTTATTGGGCATTAGTTCAATGCTTACACCTCAAAGTATGAAGAGATATGGGCCCCTGAAGTGAATGATTTTACCAAAATTTCACACAAAGGTTACACTAATCAACAAGTGCTAGTTATGGAGAAGAAATTCTCGGTGGGCTTGAATGGAACTTGACTGTCCCTACCCCTTATGATATATGTATGCAATTAGTTATTGTGTACCTTAATGAGCATATTTAGAAATAGATTTAAGTTATAGTTGTAATTCTTGTAGAGAACCTTTGTATTATAAATTTAATTTCAATTGTGAAATAACAATTGAATTATTATAATATCATTTTATTTTAAAATTGATTTATTTTAAATAATGAGATTAACTTTGTAAAAATTGTGTGCAACCCACTTAAAAATGATGAAGACCGTTGTATGTGTCACTGCACATATATTTTTTTTAAAAATTGTTGTCTTTTGATATTCTTTGCAATGTTTAAATTTTTTACACCATTGTCTTTTAAAAAAAAACATTCATGATAATGGTTTTACTAGTTAAAAAAAGATTATAAACTGTTGTTTATGAAAATATCGAATAAGTTAACAATAATGGTTTTTACAAAACCATTATTGTTAAGTTAGATAGACAGTAGTTAAATAAAAAAATAGTTATTTTAAAAAGTTCCAACAATGGTTTGTTGAATAACTGTTCTGTCTTCCATGTTAACACAAGTACTCTAACAGGTTGTTTAATCTCTATTTTTACAAGGGTAAAAACAACCATTGTCTGATGTTCAATCACACGAGTGTTGGAAACACAACAGAAAACATACTTGTCACACAACGACAAAAAATAGTATGATTGCAAAATATGTTGTAGTGTGGGATGTTCCCCAAAATAAATTCGTGCGCATAAAGCGGATAATATCATACTAATGTGGAGTTAAGGTTCGCAGGTGGCCCAATAAGTAACCTGGCAATGATACTACTTGTTGGACTACGTGCGAGCCTCTTCACATTAAAATGATATTGTCGATTTGGGCCGAGCCCGCATAAATTTATTTTTTGATACTTACCAAAATGCCTCATACTAATGGAGGTAACATGCTGCTTATTAACCATCAGTTTTCTCCTCCTACAAAAATAATGTCCATTCACCCAGACAAAAATAAGGGACGAAACATTAAGAATTGAAGAAGAAATCAAGCAATATACTAGCGTCTCAAGAGCCCAACTCAGAGATTTGGATCCTTCTTTCTTTTTTGATCATTTTGATGTTGAACTTAGGTTGATAAAAATAAATAAAATATTATAGCTTATGCCCATGCTTTTTTTGCGAAAATATTATTATAATCCGACCAACATTTAAGTAGTTTCATATCTTATATAGATACATCTAGCCGTCTAGGAGTTTACTTTTTATTTCTATTATAAGTTAATAAGTACTAGTTTATTCTAAATGAGATTAGTTGAAAAAGTTACCGTAAAAGATTTTTTTTTCAATTTAGCTATACGTCAACGTGATCATGTCATGTAGAAAAATATATATTTTATAAGTACTGGTATAGAATAGGCATTTTGTACATGTGACCTATATATCTTATAACACATATGTAGAGGAAGGCACAATAAAAAACTAGTCTTAATTGTGTCTACTCATTAGGCTCTTTCTCTTATTGATATACCCAACTCTCTGCATTCCCAAACAAAAGAACAACATCATATCATCTGATTTAGTAAGGTGTTTAATCATTTAAAAATTACTTAAAAAATATAATTAAGATACTTGTTAGAGTACTTTATTATGATCATCATTTTTGGCTCAACATATTTTGGTGCTGATCTGGATTCCTCCCACCAAGCGTTGATATCAACATGTTAGTTCAAAACTTCAGTATGTTCGATATTAGTTATGAAGAGTCTATACTTAACACCTTGCATTAAATTCTTTCTTGCTGCTGGTATACTATTTCGTTACTCTTAATTATGTAATGGATATAATTTATCACAACTCAGGAATGATCTTTTCAATTTATAAATTTTGCTGGACCTGAAGTTAAAATCTTATTGTTTGAGCTAATCTGTTAAACTATAACTAGCTTGGCAAGCTTGCAAGATGACATGTACGGTATCCAAACTTATTCTCTCAATTTTGTTTTTTTGATTAATTTAACATCAATTTAATTATAGGGAAATGCTTGCTTCTTACCTTTTCCGTATAAACATATAAGGTAAATTGAAATATGTTGGTTATATGTTGGAGCAAGGTTCCTTTAACGAGGTGACTTATTGATCATCACTTGCTTCTTGTTACTATTCAAGTTGATGAGGTAAACGTGACCCTAATTATGGGTAAGTCATTCCCTTTTATGTATATCTATAAAGATTGTACAATTTTACATATTTAATTTTCCTTATACAATTTTAACTGC
Organism: Apium graveolens; assembly: GCF_009905375.1. Taxonomy (NCBI): domain Eukaryota; kingdom Viridiplantae; phylum Streptophyta; class Magnoliopsida; order Apiales; family Apiaceae; genus Apium; species Apium graveolens. The sequence goes on along the minus strand of NW_027420844.1, from coordinate 25,428 downwards.
CATTTCTCTGTTCATTTTTTAATGGATGTAACTTAAATGAAGAAGTAATAAAACTGAATTGTAATATCAATTTAAAGATATTGGCTAATGCCACCCGAATATCTAAGAGTGTCCGACGATTGGTAGTTGCTAAAAACATTCACGATTTTTTTGCAAGTAAAATTAGTTATGACTCCAATTTAGTTACACCCTTACGTGAGTTTAGTTAGTTCATTTACAAGAAGTATTAATTATTCTTTATTATTTACCACTGTGCCAATTAATTTATTACATTTTCTTTGCTCTACTTTTAGTTCCCAGAGATTTCTATTGTTAGTTAGTTCGCCCAAATTTTAACTTATTTGTCAAATACACTTGTGATTATTTACATGTATTTCTTCTATGTGTTTTAAGACTCTTGACACAACATCAGTGATAATGGTCATTGTTTTAGTTAACAAATAAAATATAAAACTAACTACATGTAACACCCCAAATCCGGGGTCGGGGATCCGGGTTGTCACGAGTTCCATTTCCCTTAATAATATTTAATCTTAATAATCAACCAACTACTGCGTACTGTGACCCCACAATATACACACACACCACAAGTTATAGTCTCACAGATGAATATCCAAAAATAACACAAGTCATTTTATTCCACAATTATAAACCATTTCACCTCAAAAGGGTTTCTGAATAATTTACATATTCTTTGCCATTATTACAATTCATAATATACATAAGTCTGGTTCATCAATAGTTGAAAGCCTAGCCTATTGGTAGTTCCTACCTCAGCTACGGTGGCATCAACGCTTCCAGAAAACTGCAGAACGTTTCCTGACCGCTTACGAATTGGAAGCTTGGTCCTGTTCATCTTTTCTATCTGTTGTTGTGTGAAGAAAGAAGAAAGCAAGGGTGAGCAACAAGCCCACCAAAATAATATGTATAATAATTAACAATATATGAGCATTCTCATAGTACTCATGAAAGTCTTGGTCCAGAAGAAATGAACCAAGTTGATATCTTAACGCGACCAAGTCGCAAAATATTCAGTATATATATACATATATACTTTTCACAATTTTGAAATCCTCTGACATGTATAATATACACAGAGTTCCAGTTTATAACTATTTAAAAATATCGTTGCAAGGTGATCTCATATATCTAACCTTGTCTCAACGTTTTTCTGAAAATCTTTGTCATTCATAAGATAATCATTAACTGGATATAAGTTGAAAAGATGAAGTTACAAGATACTCCAATATACTTATATCTTTTCCGAATACTACTTGAACCACCACCGTTCAAGGTATAAACAATTTCGAAAGTTCATCACATAGATGAGACTACAAGATAAGACTTGAATAGATTCAATCCTTGAAATGTTGTTTAAAAGAAATGAAGTTACGAGATACTTCATTTGAGGGAAACATCATTATAACCGTTTGACCCTGTCAATGCCTCAGCAATCACCCATCTGTAGCCTTTCGATCGAATGCTCAGGGTAGTGTTGCAAAAATATCCAAACTGGATGATGAACTCATTACAGGAGTTTGCCGCGCCAGGAAGACCACTTACGATGATCAGTCGCAGTAGTACAGCCCCACCATTTTCTACATGTAGAGGAGAACCTGTCGGATTTACTTGTCAACCGAACACTGGACTCCTAAGGACTGGACCGTCTTAGCGGAACTTCAAGGCCATTTGGGCCAATATAATAAGGCTGGGCCGGCGCCACTCGACCACTTACGCCACTCCTAGTTCAGATGAAATCCATGACTCTGAAACGTAAAGCTCGTCTCCCCTTTTCCTAAGTAGGAACTTGTTGATACGACTCCGCCAGGAAGTCGCATCTAGTTGGAAAGAAAAACTCACCGATATTTCCCAGGCGATGCCTGTTAATGGATTAACTTATTCCAAGAATTTTACTTCCCGAGTGTTGGGTAAGTAATCAAAAACTCTTTTATCAAAACAGCAACCTTGTTGCGAATATAAGAATACATCACGGAGCCGGATCCCTCAGATTTTTGAGCGAGTATTTAAATCCCCTTCGAAAGGAAGATCTTAAATTCGAAAACGAGTTTTGGAATCTGCTCTAACTTTTAAAATTATTTTGAAGACTCGAAAACATTTTTTAAGAATGTTTGGAGTAATGCTGATTTAATAAAATAAATCAGTCCCGATATATTAGAAAATATCTGAATATTATTATTTAAATAATATTCCCACAAGGATAATCCTTATTAAAATAATGAAGTAGAAGTTTTAAAACTTATACTTGAAATGAATAATAAATAACCAAAGATATACTTATACGAACGTATGATCTTTATTTGAATAATCGAAAATAAGTTTGATTATCGAAACATTATTCTTTAATAAAATAAAGAATATTATTTAGTAAATAAGCGGAGTCATAAGTCCTCAAATGAATATTCAAAATATATTCATTAAATAAAATAAACGGAGTCTTAAGTCCTCGAATGAATATTCAAAATAATATTCATTAAATAAAGTAAGCGGAGTCATAAGTCCTCGAATGAATATTTAAAATAATATTCATTAAATAAAATAAACGGAGTCTTAAGTCCTCGAATGAATATTCAAAATAATATTCATTAAATAAAGTAAGCGGAGTCATAAGTCCTCGAATGAATATTCAAAATAATATTTATTTAATAAAATAAGCGGAGTCATAAGTCCTCGAATGAATATTCAAAATAATATTCATTAAATAAAATAAAGTTATCGAATAAACCTTATTCGATTAATAGTTTTGAAAACTATATCTATAATATAAATATAATATATATATATATATATATATTACTCGGGAACATCGACTCCCGGTTTAGAAAATGTTCAACTTTGGGTCCCCTACTAAGGGTATACGCAACTACTGCTTATCTCTAGCATAGATATTATGCAACTTATAAGCATTTGAATCAAGAATAAGATATCAAGATTACGAAACAGACATGCATATATACCATATCAGCATGCTCCAATATTGCAAAATTTGCTAATAACAATCATGCACTTATCACAAGATAATGCATATACATATATTTACATCACAACAACAGTATAACGGGTATAAAACTTGCCTGAGTGCTCCGGGGTAGACTTAAGCTTAGAGTGGGTACGGTAACCTATGAACAACAATATAAGCCGGAATTAAACCGCGGTCGCTTAAGAAACTAGACTTTAACCAATTGAACCCTAACGTTTGCTTATGGTCATTTCTACGCTTAACAAATCACATAAGTCGTTCGAGTACCCTCGGCTCCACCATTTTTAATAAATTAAATATTACGAATTTTAAGGCAACGCTTTCGCGAGTACCCTACCAACTGCCTAGTCCACTTTACATAATTGTTTCATACTCCAATTAGTCATTTAAGGGCCTTAACCAAGGTTTCAAAGTAAGGCGAGGGGTAATGTTTCGTTCGCGAAACGCCGTTACTTAAAACGGTCGTTTCTCCTAAACCGTACATCGGATTCCAAGCGAACCACATATCAAAACGAAGTTTACGACATAATCTAACTAAACATGGCAAAGTCACAGATTCAATAGTTAGCTCTCTGTCCCAAACACTAAGAACAAGCAGTTGTATGCAATTGGGCATTACGACGACTATGTTTACGCGATTACCAAGTTTTAAACCACTCCAAACAACCACCATTCAACTCACAACCAACAATACAACCAACCCTCATCCAAACCCTACTACATCAGTCCCCAAACCTCAAGATTTTCCAATTTATACAACCCCACACATGAACTACTAGCTATACTTAAGTTTCATTAACTATAAACAAGATTTCAACATCTAAATTACTACAAATCCAATCCAAACTCTAAACACACAAGCATCATGCTTCTCATTTACTATAACCATCAAAACCATCATAATACTCAAAGTAAAGCTAGGGTTTGGAGGTGTTATACCTTCCTTGGAGTGATTAAAGTAGCTAGGAAGTTTTAGGGAGCCTCCTACAAGCTTGATCTTTCCAAAGAAATCAAAACACAAAGTTAGGTTTTGAAGTTTCTAAACGTCAGATTGAAAGAAATGTCAAAACGAGGGTCTTACCATGCTTATTTGGACGAGACTTGTGAACAAGAGTTGTAGGCCATCTCTATACCTTTCCAAAGCGCTATAGAACATACTATTTGAGTGAGTATTGAAGGAGATATGGTAGTTTAAAGTTGCTGCTCTGGTTTTGGCCGAGAGCTTTTGTTCTTGGAAAGAAAAAGTCAACTTCTAATTTGTGTTTTGTGTTTTTGATTTATTTTGCTTGGTTGTTTCCTTTTGTTTTGCTTTATTACCTTTTAACCATGGTAAAATTTGTGTGGCTTGTAAATCAACCAACAATCCCTCCATTTGTCATGCTTATGTCACCATGTCTATGTCATCCATTTGCCACATGTCTCTTCCTTGTGGTTTGATGATGTCACAATCCTTGCCTTCTTGTACAAGCTTGTCTCTTGGTCGTTTATTTATTTTACGGTTCGCTTAACTTTCGTTCTCGTTTATCGTTTGAGAGATTATACCCGGGATCTTATTACTTGGGTTCCCCTAAACCCTTCTCAATAAATTATATTCCTTTTATGATCCCCTCTTATAATCCTTGAATTTAAATCCTTTTTATCCTGTTACCTTATACTCAATTCTTTCGGTATCTGGTGGATTTTTGGGAAAAATCAAAGTGTTCGATTTGGATTCTGACGATCTTTACATACACTTATATACCATATAGAGTACTAATAAGACCTCAGAATATCCATAAAAGAATTGCTACATTGTGTGGCATTAAAAGTTTTCTTATTCAGCAAAATAACTAGTCATAAGGTTTACAAAAAGTCCAAAATTTTTGGGGTTATTACACAGCATATATATAACTATGCAAGAACACATAGATATTTTACTCAATTTACTTATATAAGATATAAAGAAATTATGCTACAACTTTCAAGAAAAAACAATGTTATTCTTCTTGGCTACTTCCCAAGAACAAGCTCTAGAGTTTGGCTTATAGAGAGAGAAAATATATTACAAAACGAATCTCCTATTGGTTACACAGAACTAATAATTGTAAATGCATTATATATAAAAAATAATGTAGTACTAGGTGTGCACGTTGCACCTTTGTAGATTTTAGGACCACTTTTTTCTTTTGTACGCTCCTCCTCTTTTGCTGTGTATTTGTTCTTTTCTTTCTCTCCAAGTTTAAGTATAGGCTTGACACATATTCACGGACCCCTCCATGTACAATGTGTTGTAGTGGTATGTTTCTTATTTTCTTGTAAATTTGTACCTTCGTTCGTTTGTCACGATATAGTACAACTTGGATTTCATGATCTTGAATAACTTTAACTTTTTGATATAACATCTTTCTTGATTTCACGGTATAGCACATAGTTAGATTTTTCGATCTAGAGAAAATTTGGACTTCTCCATATAGACCAAATTTGAACTTCATAATATTGTGGATCAGACTTTACTACTTGGCTTTGATGAACTTCACTACATAGCTCTTCTAGACTTCACGATATTGGACTTGGAGGAATTTCTACAACTTATTGACTTCAAAAAGTTTTCTATCCTCAAATTCCAGCTTGAACAATTTCACATAAGTTGTTCCAAATTGATTTATTCTATATCTACTATTTAGAGAAGTGTTGCATAGAGATCCCTAAGTTAATATAGAAATCTGATGCTATAACCTAACAATAACAATAATTCACACTAACCTTAGCCCTATACTATCAACAGTGACCCTTTACCCTTCTTCCACATTCATTTTATAATTAAAAAATTAAAGAAAAAATCTAAAGATTTGTGGATACCCTTTTCTGAAAACTTATAATTTGGTCATTTTTTATTTAAAATCTTTAAGCAAATTTATAAAATTAGTTATTTTATATTTACTTGTGTTAAGAAATTATTAAAAAAATTAATTAGTAATATAATATTTATTTATAATGATAAATGATTTTTACGATGATATCCTTTATTTAAATCCGCACGATATTTTCTTGCAATGATATTGTTGTAGTTAAACCATTTATTTTTGTCCTTGTTATTTTTGACATTTATTTTTATTAAGTAGTACAAAAGTTTATCAAACTTAACTAAAATAAACATCTATTACTTTGTTCTTTAAATAATGAATTAAAGATTCTTTTCAGTATTTATATTTATAATTAATTCAAGATTTTTCCCATATACTCTAATTTTATTTTCTTTATACCTTATTTATCTTTTTTACATTCTTTGCCTTTATTACGATTAATTGAAAATTCTTTTTTAATATGTCCACACATATTAAATTCAACATTATATTGTTTGATTCTATCTTATATTTTAATTCACCATTTGAATTTATTTGATTTGAAAATTTCTACACTGGATCTCTACATTTATGATTATTGAAAGAAAGAAGGATTTCAGAAGGCCGTGGAAAATTTTGTGAAAGGCGCAAATGTTGAGAAGTCAGAATATAAGTGTCTTTCTTCTTATATATTTGATTATATCTTTGCAGTGAAAGAATGATTCAAAAGAATAATTAATTGATTACTGCCTCTTCCATTTTAATTTTTATGTATAATATGTGCAAATTTTCTTTTACTATCTTTTTATATTCTTATGTCCTTAATGTAAATTGTTGTCATTTTCGGCTTAGTGATGAATTGCGTTTATAGTTGCTAAAGGAATCGCGGGTTGCATTCTGGCTTGAGTTCCGCTCCAGGATGATAAAGCATCCAAGGTGGAATCAATAATCACCTGCACATATCTTATAGTAATATCATTTATGAATATTTATTTTAAAATATTAATTTTATGTACATGCGAGTCTTAATTCAAGATCTTATATATGCATTTGAGGTTAATTCAATTCATTTTCAGTCTCATTTGAAAGAAGCCACACTAATACTAGAATCACTTCAAATATCCGTGAAACTGCCACCACAAAATCTGAGTTAATATTCACTTTGTGTGTTTTCTTTTTATCTTATTCATGTGCTTTATTAATGTTCAAAAATATTTGGTGGTCAAAATAGCAGGAAATTTATGTCATATTATTTATGCATGTGAATTATGTTTCCACTTGCACCAACCATGTATTTTAATTCTCTCCCCATATATGGTCTTTTCATATAAAATTATCTTCCCTTTATTCTTTTTATTTTTCTTTTTATTTCGCAGGAAAGAAATGGGAGATTATGTGCAGTCAATGATCAAACTGAGAGCGACCCTATCGGAATTGCTATCTGAAGCTTTAGGGTTAAGCAGTGACTATTTGTCGCGCATTGAATGCATGAAAAGTGAGTTCTTGACCTGGTTATATTATCCGGCTTGCCCTGAGCCTGATCTTGCCTTTGGAGCTCCACGGCATTCAGACCCTACATTTCTAACTATACTACTACAAGACACAATTGGTGGCCTCCAATTTCTTCATCAAGATCACTGGGTTGATGTTCCTCCAATTCCCGGTGCTCTGATAGCCCACATTGGAGATCTTATGCAGGTAGCTGTATACTTGATTTTTTTTTAAATTATATAAAAGTTACAATTCTGATACTGTCGTACTCTGTATACTGCTGAGTTTTCCAGAACCAACAGAGCGATTTTTTATTTTCAAATTTTTTAAATAACTCTTTTTCCTTACTTTGTGAGTACAGATTATTTCAAACGACAAATTCAAAAGTGCAGATCATAGAGTACTGGCACACAGTGATCAAATAAGGGTATCAGCAGCATGTTTTCTGTATCCGAGTGCTAAGAACTTACTGAAGCCATACGGCCCGATAATGGAGCTTATGTCTGACAGCAACCAACCTATGTACAAGGAAATAGTGCCCTTGGAATATGCACTCTACCATCAGTCCAGAGCAATGGATGGTACACCAACGCTTTCTCACTATAAGCTATGAAAAAATGGCAGACAGGCAGTTGCAAGAAAAAAAGTAGCAGTGTTTGTTTGATGCTAGGCTGTTAATTTTCCGGGACAGTAAAAATGGTAATATAGCTCATGCCTGTATAAATTTATCAAAATCCAGAATGTTTGCTATATTTTTTTATTTCGTAATAATAACAACACAGCAGACATTAAGCTTTCAAAAGAAATTTTAAATTAAAACTTCATTTGATAGTTCATTATACAGCACCACATCTTAAAATTACACGAATTCAACATGACACTATCACAACTCTCACGAAACTTAACCAAGAAGAAAAACCAAACAAAGATCCGCTCCCTTGCAGCACCATACGATTTTGCAGTGGCAAAAAGATCTGATAGAACAAAAAATCGAAAACCACTCGTGTAGAGACCAAAAAAGAGAATTATACTTTAAGGACCATTCTTCTAGGTTTATAGTGTGTTGTCTTCTAAACAGTCCTATCTGTTAAACGTCACAGCCCTTGAACATAATGCCTTTTGTTGCAATATCTTCAAGAGTGAGCACAGTGCATTTGTCCATGTTCATATTGTCCTGCCCCAGCAAAGAGTATCAATTTAAAAACAATTTAAACATATTATTGTAAATTACATTTGTAACATAAAACCAGTCAGGTCCAAGGATATGAAAATAAAGGATTGTAGAAATAGTCTTTTATTAAGTTGATTGTTCTTTGCAACTTGAAATGCAATAGAATCAAGAAGTTGCCATGGCACGTTTAACAAAGAATAGTATATCCACCACATAGTATATCGAGATTTTCCCATTGTAGACTTCTGTACCGTCCTTTAATACGTGTCCGTTTGGAAAATTTAATATAATTAACTTATAACTTAAGTTGAATAAGCGTCTGATAAGTGATAAATCATAACTTGATAAATGCTTATAAGTTATACAAATGTTTGGATAATTTAATTTATAAGTTAGATTTTTTTAATTAAATAAACTAAAATAAATAATTTTTAAATATAATTATCTTAATTCTTATATTTTAAGTTTGATTGACATTTAAAAAAATATATATTTTAAAACTAAAACTGATAAAAAAATTAAAAATAAAAATAAGTTAAGATTAAGTACCTCGTTACTAACATTCAACTTATCAGTTTATAAGTTGTAAATTCAACTTATAACTTGGGTCGACAAACACTCGTCACTAAACTGTTGCGGGCTTATAAGCCAATAAGCTTGCTTATAAGATTTGCCAAACATGTCCATTGCTAACCCAAGCTCCTTATTGTTTTCACAATTTCAAGAAAGGGGCTGCGATCCTCACATAGCATCTAGATACAAGTACAAAGACTTATTTCAATATATTCTAGATAATGGGAATGATCACTCCCCTCAAACATCCAAAGATATAAAAAGAAGAAGAAGATCGCCCGTTTTCGGAGAGTAGCCCGCTTCCCATTACTCACTAGGGCATTTCAAAAGAATCATTTGTAATGTTTTAATAAGTACACAACGGTTTTCAACTGCACTCCCAAATTTAACTTTTACCAACATTTGCCCACTTGCAACAATATGTTCTACCGTCACTGGTAAAACTCTTAAGTGAATTCCCACTTCCATTGCCCAGCTTGATATTTGCTCATAACTGAAAGATCCACATGTAACAATTTCCTGGTCAACCAATTGCAGAATTCTACCGGAGTATATACCAAGAAAGAATAACTGATATCATAGACTCTAACTTTTTGTTTGCTAAATTTTTATCTCTGAAGTATCTTATTCCCTTGTAGAAAGTGTTAAATCCAGAAAGGGGTTTTATACAAAAAGTCATGATTTTGGAAATGAATGTCTAATAAATTATTGCAAAGACTTATGAAAGATATATACTTGCATAAGAATTTTTTATGAGATCATCAAATTTTATTCAAAATACATTAAATGATGAACATTGAGGCACACCGATTAGAATGGCAAAAGAAATGGTCCACATGACATACCTTGGACCCATATGGCACGAGTTCCCGCAATTCCTTAATGCAATCTTGGATTAACTGTCTACATTTTTTGCCATTATTAATCGAGGCCTCTCCTTTTGTTTATTACATTTACTATAGCTTGCAGATGATAATGCTTTTGGTAACCTGCCATGCATCATTGGCTCCAGATGTACGAATGGAGTAATTTGCGTTGTCTTCAATAATGGAAGAATGTTGTTTTAGTGAATAATCTGCTGAAGAGATGCCATGTGCGTCATTGGTGTGAGGCTCTAAAACTTTGTCAAATATCAGCAAGGAATTTACTTATCCCGATTTAGTATCCTCATGCTTAACTTCAGTAGCATTTATTCAAGCTTCAGCCACCACTGTTTCTAATAGATGTTCCACACATGAGTTCACTGTCGTAAGATTACTAATGCAAGTTCTGTCATCAGGTATCTGAACAACTATTTCAGTCTTCTGTTTTTTATTTTTTGGAATAGTGCTTCATGAATCCCACGACCAACAGAAAAATTTGAACACAGATCACACTTATTTATATGATTACCCTCTCTATAGTAATCTTCCCAGCTGTAGCCATTGAGTAAAGATAGATCATCATTATTCTCTGTGCCCACTACCGAGTCCCAAAAGACACTACTGCTGTTACGTTTCTTGCTGACAACGTTTTCATTTATATGTTGCAGATATTTTGCAAGATAAGATACAAGTGGATCCAAACTTTCAAAAACCCTCGAGATTGACTTCTCAGGTTTCTGATTCGTATTCGTAACTTCTGTCTTCCATATGTATTAATATTGGTAACTAACTTTTCAAGTTTCTCAGATTGCTGCATCATTAAAACAATAAAATTACAGCATTTATCCAACTTTTCCCTTTCATCACCCTCACTTACCAGGGTTCTAATATTCTCGTCTTGTCATTTAAGTGTATCTATGAAAGTTTGTTCGATTGTGTTTGTGGGTGTATATAAAGTGTAAGAAAATGATGAAGTCATGTAGAAACATACCTAGATATTTAGAAATTGAAGGTTGAGGAAGTAGGTTGGGCCGCGTGCGAGTCTTAACTTTACATTAGTATGATATTTTTTGCTTTGGGACAAAACCACACGAATTTATTTTTAGGCACATCCCAAAATGTCATACTAACAGAGTTAACTCGCTGCTTATTAACAACCAATCTGCCTCTCCCACAAATGATGTAGGACAACTCCTAACAGCCTCTAGATGTATGAATGGAGTAATTTACGTTCTCTTCATAATGGAAGAATGTTGTTTTAATGAATAATCTGCTGAATAGATACCATGTGCGTCATTGGTGTGAGGCTCTAAAACTTTGTCAAATGTCAGCAACGAATTTACCGATCCCGATATAGTATCCTCATGCTTAACTTCAGTAGCATTTATGCAAGCTTCAGCCACCACTACTTCTAATAGATGTTCGGCACATGAGTTCACTGTCGTAAGATTACTAGTGCAAGTTCTGTCATCAAGTATCTGAACAACTATTTCAGTCCTCTGTTTTTTATGTTTTGGGCATACTACTTCATGAATCTCACAGCCAGCAGGAAAATTTGAACACAGATCACTGATAAGTGGCATTTTATACCACTTATAACGTCTTAAAATGGCTTAAATTTGGTGTCTTGAAATCAAGTATTTTGTGTATTTGATGCGTTTTTCTAGTGTTTATGCGTTTCAGGGTATTAGTTGCATTTCGGGGGAGGAATCATCAAGAATAAGCCTTGGCATGTGTTCACCATTGCGAGAGGAAAGGAATGGGCAGATTATGGCGAAGAAACGGAGCAAACCTGGATTTTTTCCAGTAGAGGCCTGCGCGCCCGCGCAGCATAGCTGAGCGGCCGCGCAGCAATCTGCGCGCCCGCGCAGCTATGCTGAGCGGCCGCGCAGGGTCGGGGAAAAAGATAAATTATTTTAGACTTCTACTTCTGTTTGGCTTCCAACTACTATGTAATCTGAGTTTTATGGGACTATTATATAGGTAGATTTGAGACGTTTTCACAGAGAGTATTAAGGAGATTATGTTTTAGATTGTGTTTTACGCAAGAAGCGAAGGAGATAAGGAAGAGGACCGATTTAGCACACCGCAACGAAGAGGAAGCATATATTCTTGTGATTCTTGTTTTGTTGTAACGTTGGATGCTAGTTTTCTTGCTTTGACTTATTTACTCTTGTGACGTACTCTGTTTTAATATAATTAGTTTAGTTATTATTTTCTTGTGTTTGTTTTGTCATGATTTCATATGAACCCATGATGGCGATAAGTTCTATTATGGGCTAATCGTGATCATGGGGTTGCAACGGATTTATTATGGAATTCTTTAGTTAATTGTTTAATACTTTAGTGTGTGATGATTGCATGATATCTAGTATTGGTCGTGCATATTCGTCTTATGTGCGTTGCGAACATATAAGATAGGTTGTTAATCTCTTGTGAAGCGACGGTGGATCTTGAGATTTAGAACTTGCCATGCTAGCATAGGTTCATGTACGTTGAGCATGATTAGTGGGTGACTCTAACAGTTTTATTTGCCCTATGTAATCAAAAGGAATAGCTTGTGCTTAAATCGTTGTGTTGTCAATTTTTGTAGACATATAGGAACTCAACATAATTGATGACTATTCAACTTCTATCTTAATTGTGGATGCTTGGTAGAATGGTATTAGTACAATCAAAGTTGGCTTTTATCAGTTTCGTGTTATTCAGTTAATATCATCACTGTCACATGCTAAAGGTAATAACAATGGCTATTGAAGGAAGTAATAATGAAGTTGTGATCTCATGAGTGTTTTATTATTGATAAATTGAAGTGTTAGTTAAGTGGTTAATTAAGTAGTTAGTTATAGTTAATATTTAATCAACAATTTTAAGTGTTATTATCTTAACATTGAGAAGTAATCATACATTGGTGAGTGAGTTTAATTAGACAATAATTTAGTCTGAGTCTCTGAGGGAACGAACTAGAAAGTATTCTATATTACTTGCGAACGCGTATACTTGCGTGAATATTAGCGCGTGTTTTCGCCCTATCAAGTTTTTGGCGCCGCTGCCGGGGACTCGGCGTATTTGTTTAGTTTATGTACTTACCATCATTGGTCATTAGGACTCAGTGATTAGGACGTAGTAGTTACTTACTCTTTTCGGTTGTGTTTCAGGTACTTTAGCAAGCGTTTATGCAAACTCGTTCTCGTGCTCGCAAGAGGACTTTAGATATAGCTGAGGAGACAGACGAAGTTCTTGATATTCCGGAGAAGTTAGATTTTGAGGATTCAGATTCAGGAATTGAGCAAAAAGAACCAGTAAACATGGGAGATCGTATTGTTCAAGCTGATCCAGCTCTTATGGATTTTTCTCGGCCTAAAATCGATGACATTCAGTCAAGCATCCTTCATCCGGCTATTCAAGCTAACACCTTTGAAATCAAGCCGGGCACTATTCAGATGGTGCAGAATTCTGTTTCTTTTGGAGGAGCGGCAACTGAAGACCCCAACATGCACATAAGGAATTTTGTCGAGATCTGTAGCACTTTTAAGTATAATGGCGTGACTGATGAGGCTATAAAGTTGAGGCTTTTCCCATTCTCACTGAGGGATAAGGCTAAAGACTGGTTACATTCTGAACCAGCTGGGTCCATCACTACGTGGCAAGATCTTGCGCAAAAGTTTCTGGTGAAGTTTTATCCAATGGCAAAGACTGCTGCTATGAGGAGTGCTCTTACTCAGTTTGCGCAGCAACCTACAGAATCTATGTGCGAGGCTTGGGAACGCTACAAGGAAATGTTGAGAAAATGTCCACATCATGGAATGCCGGATTGGATGGTGATCACTGGTTTTTATAATGATTTGGGGGCCCAATCTCGGCCCATGCTCGATGCAGCAGCTGGAGGCGCCTTATGGGCTAAAAGCTATACTGAGGCGTATAATCTTATCGAGACGATGGCTGCAAATGAGCATCAAAACCCAACTCAGAGGATGACGTCAGGCAAGGTAGCAGGTATTCTGGAAGTTGATGCAGCCACCGCTATTGCAAACCAGTTCAAAAATAATCTATCTCAAGAACTCTCTTTTATTTCAAAACTTTATTCTATCTACATTTCTCATCAAACAACTTTTATTAAAACCAACACTACTACTTATCCTCCTACACATGATCTGGTAACTCAAAACTCTCTTCTGGGATAGGGATGAACACTCTTGGTATAAGAGGGTCCCACTGCTTGACTCGCTTCTTGATTATGCAGGTTCTGATGGAGTTCATTCTCTACCTCGACTGAAAAATAAATACGAATAACAATAAAAGGGGGTGAGCTAAAAATTGCTCAACAAGCCTGCAATAATATATGTGGTAACAAGAGAAAATAAATGAATCGAATTCTGATGGTTTGAACAACCATTTGTATCTGTATGGAATAATAAAGTGCCATTACTGGCGAGTGCCAAATGAATGGGACTGGAAATAAGAACTAACTATGCACTATAACCTGCTGATCAGTCAGGATATAGTGCGGATCTATACCCAACTGCATAGACCCAACCAACATAGGGAGTACTCAGACAACTACGGCCTATTAATTAATGGTCTGGGTAAAACCCAGTCTGTATCGTAACCATCCAGTCCAAAGTTGAGCATCCGGAACAATCGGAATGCTTTCGATGTATCCCAACATCAGGATATATCATAATATATGTAACAAGGGTGAAAATATTGGAATATCACTGCAAGAAATTGTACTTTTACCTACAAATAATTTACCTACCATTATCTATTGGTAGTTAAAAACTACCTTTACCTACACATTTATAATTGTAGAATTTAATGGTGTATAAAAGTAAAATACTCAACTTACTTATATGTGCAACGTTATCAAACCAAATTTGACGCTGGTAACCAGTGATGAGGACATTACCTGTCACTCTTCCTTTACCTACACATTACGTGTCACTCTTCCTTCATAAATATCTTCCGTTATAATCATGTTTTTTAATTTTTTAATTTTAATTTTTTAAACAAACTTAAAAATAATATGTAATTTTATTACGTAATATTATTTTAATTAAAATATTCAAGCAAGTTCACTTTCATTTTTTTGTCTGGTTTATATTTAAAATTATCAATTAACACAAATACTGTTATTATGTCGCATCATGATATTCATGAGTTTATCTATTTTATATATTTAAAATTTTAGAAATTCTTTTTATAAATAAATTAAAAAAAAAATTTAAATAAAATTTTTAACGAATAAAACTTTTAAACAAATTATGTATCCTACAATTCCAACTAAAATACAAAATTCTACTCTATCCTAAAATATATGCATATTAATCATTGCAAGAAACGTTATATTGAAATTAAACTAATGATTCTCAAAAATAAACATAAGACACAAATAGTATTGTACATTCGAACATTTAGAACTAATAGAATTTACAATAAATTATTAATATCTTATATAAAATTACAAATTTATTTTTTCATAAGTATTAAAATAGTAAACAATATATAATTATAAATAAAAATAAAATAAAATTTTACAAAATTTTGTAAAATATAGTTATGTATATTACATCTTTTTGTGTTAAGAAAATTCTTCAAATTTTTACAAATATAAAATAAGCTAATTTATTTTATTCTAAGGTAAATAATACTTTTTTGGAGATAAATTCATTCCCATAAAAAATGAGTGAATAACATAAGATATTGTTATGCACATAATGGGTGGCATGGTATTCGCTAACAGTTGGGTTGTTTCACAAAGGAAGAGGTGTATTTATTTAGACTAGTAATATGATGATATAAGCGGAGTAGTAGTTTCGTGCCAATATGGATCTCAAATCTCTCTCCAGGTCTCCCTTGTACACAGGTATCAAGTTTTAGCTTTACCACGTATATTTTCATCCATCTATTATTTTCTTAAAATATAAATACATGTTGATTATTATATATCAATATTATTTATATGTATTTGGTTAGTGTGCGTCTAATGTCTAATGCTTGTTGACTTTCAGAATTGATAAAAGTGAATGCTTCAAAGAGATTCTCGTTTTACAAATTACAATGGTGGTTTTGAGTACTGATCTTGTCCCCCGAAACAAAGCTATACTCGGGTTGGAGTAATAACACAGAATATATTTTGAAGATAAGAAAGTTACTCTCATGTATCAAACATCCAGAATGTGTGGGAAATATTCGTTCTAAACTACCAACCGATTAATTTGGAGGTGTTCCATTTCTACCTTTTTAATTGCATTTATTTGTCTCTAATTTCATTAATCCACAATTCAAGGAAGTTTGAGTAGTGAATTTTAATGTTGGTTTCTTTACAGGAATCATGACGAAAATTCTGGATAAATAGAAGTCTTGAAGAGTGATAGTTATCTCAAATGAAAATGGTCCGAGCTTACTTGCTCATTCTAGTTCATGAAAGATATGCAAGATAATGCCTAATAGAATTTGAAGATTGAATTGTATTATTTTTATTGTAAATCTTTAAATTCTATTCCGTGCGTACATTTTACATGTTAATAAATTATTTCATGTTTTTTCAAATTTACACATTTCAATTTTATGTATTTAATATTAAAGTTAATTGAAAGAAAACAATTATATATCATGGCCTAATCTCGGACACGAATTGACTTTTTCCGACCACTCATGTTACAAACTTCTAAAACTATGTGGATCACTCGTGAGCCACCACATGGGTTTCAACGTGGAAATAACTTATTGCAATATACTTGTGACATGTCATCGATGACTCATCTTTCATGATTTGGAAAAGTAGGGACCACTTTATATTTTACCTACCAATTGAATAAATGTAGGTAAAGACTATTTCTCCACCAACCTTTACCTACCAATCGCTACCAATATTTTATTAGTGGGTAAAACTCTTTACCTACACATAAAGTATTTTTACCTACCTTTATAATGTGTAGGTAAAAGCCAAATTTCTTGTAGTGTATGAATAGAGGATTCAATAAATTGGGAGAAATTAAGAATCGAAATGAAATAGAAACAAGAATCAATAACTGTGTATCAGTGTATATGAACAAGAATTATCAATGTATAATTGATATGAAAAGTAGGATATATTTCACTATTCTGAATTTAGAATAGGGGAAAAATTTGCCTGGCGCGTACTTAACCTGGTTCAACACACCGTCTTCGGTCTCCTGCTTGATCTGCCTTGCCGATACTGATTCAGTCATGGAAAGGCAGTCGTTTAGATAACTTACTACATACGCGTATCTCAAATTAATACCACGTAACCCTAATAATCTACCCATGCATTTCTATCTGACTCGCGTATATAAATATATAGAATTATATAACACATAAGGTTCACATAATCATGTAAAGCACATAGCATATAAGGTACATAATTGATTTTAATCTCATAATTATTTTTTTAGAATCGATACTAGACTTATACCCATATTAACTAACCCTATTTGATTTTATTTATAATTTTTCGGGATTTATTTGACCCGATTCTACCTATATTAGGGCCTATAAACCTTTAACTATCACAAGACGACTTTCTTTCGGAAGAAATTATTATTTACAATTATTTTTATTGGATTTTTTCATTTTTCTGAATATAGGGGTCTTCGTTTCACTCAAATCGGAGTAACAGTTTAATTATGAATTAAACAAGATAATTAATTAATAATTAATTATAAATATTTAATTATAATTAAATAATCCTTAATTATATTTTTAAATAATTATTTAATAATTATTATATTTTAAAATTATTATTCCCTAATTATTAGGATTAATTATAATTATTTACAAATTATCACTTACTTGATTAGATCAATTATCTAGAAATAAATAATCGATGCAACTAACGGTTACGTTATTCATCGAATAAGTAATTATTATTTGCAACATAATCTAACTCAACGATCAACTACTCGTATAAATACGAGCTACTCGCATTCCTCGTATACCTATCAACTTATTATTACTGATAATTATAATTTATCACCACTTATACGATTAAATCGATCATCTGTATTTAACTATTCGATTCGAATAATTTTACGATATTCCTCAAATAATTAACTATCGCTCTAATAATAATAATAATAATAATAATAATAATTATTATAATATAATCCAACGTATCGTTCACTTTTTCACATAGGTACGAGTTATTCATATTATAGAACTAATTATCAAATCTTTAATCGTATTATTCAATTATTTTTAATCCTTATTTATTAATTAACTACCTAATTATTAATTAATAAATAACTAATAAATAATTAGATAAATAATTAAATAATCAATCAAATAACTAATTTCAAAATTTTAAATTATTAAAATAATTCTGAAAGTATTAATAATATTTTTCAGAATTTAAAACTTATTTTTATTTAATTTTTAGAATTTTTAAAACTGATTTTTGATTTTATAAAATATAATTAATTAATTAAAAATCCAGAAACAGAAAACGGGGAATGGAAATCTGGTTTTGAAGATCAAACCCAGGACGAATTCCGGGTTGAAACCGGGTCGAACCCGGGTCCTCAAGAACAGCCCAGAACACGGCAACGGTGGCCATTTCTGGCGAGCTTTCCGGCGAGCCTAAACCCCGGCCAAAACGCAATGATTTCGACTCGTTTAAGCTGCAACATCGTTCCTTTCTTCTCTCACCGTACAACCACCCTCTCCATCGCAACCGACGACCACTCCATCCCGTTCTCCGGCCAAAACTCCATTTTTTTCCGATGAACCTCCTCGGAGAATCGTTTCTTACCAAATCGTGAACCAAAATTCACAAAACATATAGGAAATCAAAGCTATAGACTGCTATAATCATTCCCAACAGTTCATATAATCAAAAATATCTAAAATTCTAAAAAAAAAATAAATCAAAAACACTAAAACCCATGAACTCGGCACATCGATTTAGGGGTTATAAAATTAAAATTAAAATACCTAATCACTCCTAGGACTACAACAAAATTAACTGCATCAACCAAACAATCAAATGATTCTTCACAATCAAAAACCGAAATTCATGCCAAGAACATAAAAATTGATTTTGAGATTAATCGAACCTCAGTTGTTGATATTAATATCAATAGATTCGTCTCTTCACAAGGATTGTATCGGTTACTCGAACTTTTACAATGGATTAGTGAATCTCCTAAAATGATGGATTGATCTTCTCCCTCCTAAGAACATACTTGTCACCGACACTTTCTAATTTAATTAAACTGATTTTTAATAATTAATTAACTAAAAATTAATATTAATTCAGCTATTTATAGTAGTGAAAATAATACCCTAAATAAAATTAAGGGGCTAATTACAAACCTAATAAAAATATTTGGCCCCAATTTTTATAATTTTTGGGTATTAATAATGAATTTTTAAATATCCAATAAATACAAAATAAATGCTAAAAATTCCCAATAAATGTGAATATTACAAAAATGCAAAGAATAATGATATAATAATTTCATGATCATATAAAAATAAAAATGTGATTTTTGTGGGGCTTTTGGTACCCGAAGAGGTCCGGAAAAGTCATCTTTCGCGAAAAAGGTAAATTTGTAAAACGTTTAGGGGTTCAGAATAGCGATATGATACAGGTCGTTTTGGCAAAATAGGGCCAAGGATTTTATTTGAAATACGGGCTTTAAAACTCTATTTGAGCTGTACGGGTTTTGATATAAAACATATAACTTATGATAAAATACTCAATACATATCTGAATCACATTCTGATCGAAACAGACGACACGTAGCACATAGCAATTAGGGTTTAATGACTCAACACATTTAATCACATAATAATACACATAAATATCTTTATTATAATATAATACGAGCGTAATTTTCTCGGTCGTTACATTCTCCCCCCTTAACAGGATTCTGTCCTCAAAATCACGCTATGAAAATAACTGAGGATACCTTTCTAACATATCACTCTCAAGCTCCCAGGTTGATTCTTCAACCACTGGGTTTCTCCACAAAACTCTCACTAATGGTACAAACTTATTTCTTAATACCCTCTCTTGCCGATCTAGAATTTTTATCGGCTGTTCTATATAAGATAAATCTGCCTGAAGTTCTATTGGCTCATATTCTATTACATGTCTTGTGTCAGGGTTGTACTTCTTAAGCATAGATACATGAAACACATTATAAATATGCTCCATATGGGGTGGTAAAGCTAATCCGTACGCAACTTTTCCGACTTTCTTCAAAATTTTAAATGGTCCGTCGTAACGAGGTTTCAATTTTCCCTTGTTACCAAACCTAGTTAATCCTTTCCATGGCGATACTTTTAGCAGTACATGTTCCCCTACTTGATAGTCCACATCTTTTCTGGATTGATCTGCATATTTATGCTTTCAATTCTGTGCTGCTTCAAGTCGCTTACGGATAAGTTCTACTTTTTCCTTGGTCTGCTGAATCAGTTCTGGACTTAGAATCTTGCATTCTCCAACTTCATCCCAACATGTAGGTGATCTACATTTTCTTCCATATAAAGCTTCGTAAGGTGGCATCCCGATACTCGCTTGATAGCTGTTATTGTAAGAAAATTCCACTAGAGGTAAATATTCGTCCCAATTGCCCTTAAAATCTATCGCGCATACACATATCATATCTTCAATGGTCTGAATAGTCCTTTCACTTTGCCCTTCCGTCTGTGGATGAGAAGCGGTACTCATGTTTAACTTGGTTCCTAGACATTCTTGGAATTGTCTCCAAAATCTTGAATTGAAACGGGGATCTCGATCCGATACAATAGATACGGGTACTCCACGACGCATTATGATTTCCTTGAGATATAAGTGCACTAACTTGTCCAGTGAAAACCTTTCGTTGATCGGAAGGAAATGTGCTGACTTCGTTAATCGATCAATGATAACCCAAATTACATCATGATTTGCTTTCGTCCTTGGAATTCCTACTACGAAATCCATAGCTAAGTGCTCCCATTTCCATTCGGGAATATCTAGTGGTTGTAGTACTCCGCTAGGGCATTGATGTTCAACTTTCACTCCTTGGCACGTATCACACTTACTAACCCATCCCGCTATTTCTTTCTTCATATCTGGCGACCAAAAGTTTTCCTTCAGGTCTCTCTACCTCTTTGTGCTTCCGGGATGAATCGAATATCTTGAGCTATGAGCATCTTGTAAAATTTCCGCTTTCAGTTCCGGTACATTAGGTATCCTAATTCTTGAAGCAACTCGAAAAATTTCTTTGGCATCCTTCTGACTGGTAATCTCTTCTCCTTATAAATTGTTGGTTTTATGATCCATTACTTCTTCCTGACACCTTCTTATCTTCTCCAATAATTCTGGCTGAAAGGTCATGGCGTAAATCATTTCGGTAGAGCTTTCTGGAACACGAACTGCAATATCCAGTTTATCGAATTCCTTGATTAAATCTTCCGAAGATGTTAACAGGTTCAATCATTCCTTTCGACTCAACGCATCTGCTACTACATTAGCTTTGCCTGGATGATAATTGATTGAAACATTGTAATCCTTGATTAACTCTAGCCAGCGTCGCTGTCGTATATTGAGTTCCTTCTGCGTGAAAATATATTTCAAGGTTTTATGGTCCGTGTAAATCCCACATCTTTCGCCGTATAGATAGGGTCTCCAGAGTTTTAGTGCGAATACGATTGCTGCTAGTTCAAGATTGTGCGTCGGATATTTCTGTTCATGTGGCTTTAGTTGTCTAGAAGCGTATGCGATCACGTTGCCATGTTGCATCAAAACACATCCTAATCCTCGATAAGAAGCGTCGCTGTTTATGAGAAATTCTCCTTGATCGTCAGGTAAAATAAGTACAGGTGCGGTTACTAATCGATTCTTCAATTCTTAGAAACTTGCTTCACATTTCTCGTTCCATTTGAACTTTTCATTCTTTCGTGTCAACTTCATCAATGGGGTGGCTATCTTTGTAAAATCCTTAACAAATCTTCTGTAGTAACCTGCTAATCCCAAGAAACTTCGGACTTCCGTTGGAGTCTTTGGTCTTTCCCAATTTAGAATAGCTTCAATCTTCGCTGGATCCACTTGAATTCCTTCAACACTGATGATATGTCCTAAAAATTGCACTTCCTTCAACCAAAATTCACATTTTGAAAATTTCGCATAGAGCTGTTCCTTTCGTTATATCTCCAATGTCATTCTTAAGTGCGCTGCATGTTCTTCTTCTGTCTTCGAATAAATCAAGATGTCATCAATAAATACAATTATAAACTTATCTAGATACTTCTTGAAAACTCGGTTCATCAAATCCATAAATGCTGCAGGTGCATTAGTTAATCGAAAAGTCATCACGAGAAATTCATAGTGTCCGTATCTCGTTCTGAACGCAGTCTTTGGAATATCTTCTGCCTTGATCCTTAACTGATGATAGCCTGATCGTAAGTCGATTTTCGAAAACCATGCTGCTCCTTTCAGTTGATCAAATAAGTCATCAATACGAGGCAAAGGATATTTATTCTTGATAGTTAACTTGTTCATCCCACAATAATCAATACATAGTCGCATGCTACCGTCCTTCTTTTTCACGAACAATACTGGTGCGCCCCATGGGGATACACTCGGCCTTATAATTCCTTTGTCGAGAAGATCCTGCAATTGCTTTGCTAATTCTTTCATTTCAACAGGCGCCATTTGATATGGAGCTTTTGAAATTGGTTCAGTCCCTGGTGCCAAATCAATAGTGAATTTGATTTCTTGATCCGGAGGTAGTCCTGGAAGTTCATCTGGAAAGATATCGGGAAACTCATAAACTACAAGAATATCTTCAATCTTCGGGCTCTCTTTTTTGGTGTCCAACACCGTAGGCTAAGTAAGCTTGACATCCTTGACGTAGCAATCGTTTTGTCTACATTATTGTTAAGAATTTCTGCTTTTGTTTTTCACCTTTAAATGTTACCGTTGTATTTTCTTTAGTCTGCAATTTCACCTTCTTATTTGCGCAATCAATCTGACCATTATTACTAGCTAGCCAATCTATTCCTAAAATAACATCAAATTCTCCTAACCTGAAAGATATCAAGTCAACTGAGAAATTACATCTTCCTATCTCAATATCATAATCTGGACATACTCGATCTACCATAACCTGATCATCATTTGCTAATTTTATGACTAGCACTTCATCTAACAACTGTACCTCATAATCTATCTTAGAAATAAAATCTTCAGAAATATAAGATTTCGTAGCTCCTGAATCAATCAATACTTGAGCATTTACGAAATTTACAGGAAGCGTACCTGCAACCACATTCGGACTCTGTACCACTTCTTTCATTGGCATGTTGAAAGTCCTTGACCTGGGCTAATTTTGTGGTGGTAGTGGTGGCAGAGGTAATGCTAAAACCCTTGGAATGCTAGCGGCCATTGTAACTCCTCTGCAGTCCTTAGCGATATATCCTTTTCTTCCGTACTGGAAACAAGTGATCTCTGTCTTTCCCATCGGACATTCTCCACAAATTGTGTCCCTTTTGCTTACACTTGAAACACGTGACATTTGGCTTGTTGCAAATCCCAGTATGCTTCTTACCACATGTTCTTCAATCAGGTATAAAAGGTCGAATAAGTTTCTGCTAATTTGGGGCTGGAAGTCGGTTACCCGTCCTCTGGTTGCCCTGTTCTGGTCTCCTGGCATTTACTTTTCCCCGGGCTTGAAATCCCGGCCTTCTGTTGAAATAGTTCTAGGAATTTCCTGGTTCCTTCTCTTTCTGAGCTGTTTCACTCTCACCTTCAATGATCACGGCCTTCTGAACAACAGCCGTATAAGTCGTTAGCTCAAATACTGCTACCCTACTATGAATCCATGGATTCAGGCCCTGCTGAAATCTCTTGGCCCGCTTTTCATCCGTATCTACTTGCTCAGGAACGAATCTGGCCAATTCAGTGAACTTGGTTTCATAATCCGGGATCGATAAATTGTCTTGCTTCAGTTCCAGGTATTTAATCTCCAACTGATTCTTCATGTAGCGAGGAAAATATTTCTCCGGGAAAAGATCAGTGAATCTATCCCAAGTCACAACACTTTCTCCTTCCAAAGCTTTCTTTGATTCCCACCAGTAATTGGCTTCGCCTTTCAAAAAGTAGCTGGCAAAATCCGTCTTCTGTTCTTCCTCAACTTTAACCAACGTAAAAGCCTTTTCCATCTCCTTCAGCCAAGCTCTCGCTTTTATAGGATCTATGGAATCGGAAAATTCCGGAGGCTTTACCGACTGAAATTGCTTGAAAGTAACTACAGGTGCTGCTGGTGGTACTTGATGTTCTGGATGAGCGGCTTGCTGTAGCATTTGTTGTTGAAACTGCTGTTATTGCTGTTGCATCTGTTGCTGCATCATCAGCATCTGCTGTGGCATAAGATGAAATATCTGATCCATATGATTGTTATCATTCTGGCCCTCAGTATTTCCGTTAGACGAGTCGGGTCTTGCTTTTCTTTTGGGTGCCATATTTCTGATAATAAAACAATTGGTTCTTTTAATAACAATTTACTAAACAGGTGATACAGAGTAGAAACAGTCTTTATAATTTAAAACAACGTTAAAACAGTTGATATGGGAAAGAAAACAATTTATCAAATATCTAAAATAAGTGAGTAAAAACAGTGCAATGTTTAAATAAATCATTTTCAAATAATTTTAAATTTTGAAAATATAAAGGGTACAACATGATTGTAAATAAAAAAACATTTTAAAATATGCGACTGTAAAACGATAAAATAAATGTAAATGCTTAAATGACTGGAAAAATAAATAAAGAAAACGTGAAAAGGTTCATCTTATATATATATATATAGGTAGGACACCAGCTGCAGGTGTCAATGCTTGATACAAAAGTCTATAATATGTTAGTCGTTCCGCTACTGTTATCAGTCAAAACTAGTAGCTACACTCATACAAACTAGTCATACAATACTACACTGCATCTATCTACAGATAATATACGAGATACAACACTCCACTGTCTGCTGAGATCAGAATCCAGGTGGCACATGGCTCAGCTCCTCCTGCAAAGCCTCTAATACTGCCTCTGTGAGTCTCATCGCCCTGTGATATGCTGCCTCTGTACATATGTCCTGCTGTCTCAAGTCAGTAAACTGCTGAGAACCAGCCCTATGGATCCGGCGTAGTCTCTCTCTCAAGATGTAGTCTGGTCGGAGTGCTCGAACTAGACCGTCCTCCTGTGTCTCAAACAACTCAAAAATCTTCCTACACCGATCCTGCCATCTGACCCTCTCCTCTCTCTCTGACTGGTACCGCTGATATAGAACCGTGCGAGGCTCACGAAGATCTGTACGGGAACTTCGAAAAGGCAATGGTAATGGCTGATCCACCACTACCTCATCCATAAACTCTGGCTGCGGAAATTGGTATACCCCGGGCACAGGGGCATAGATAGTGGTGCAGGAAACAAAACAGGCTGCTCCTGGGGTGCATATACAGGTGGCTCTTACTCTGGCTCCATCTGGGGAATCTCTGGAATCT